>NC_051176.1:340627948-340653705 GCF_013339695.2 Rhipicephalus sanguineus
GGCCGCGGTAGTAAGCGAGCGAGCGTTGAGGCCGGCTTGTGAACCACCGTGCACCCCAGCTTTTCCGAGAACCATGGCGAGCTGTTCGCTATTTCCCGAAGATACGGCATGACGACTCGTTGGCTGTTTTCTTCGATACCATTGTATCCGGGGGTGGCCCCAGGTGGGAGGAGGGTCACGTGTGTCGTTCGCAGATGCGTCTCCGCGGTGGGAAGCTGATCTCTCCGCATGCGGCGTGCCACACGGCGGATGAAATCTGTCGTGTATCCGTTCTTTCTTACTCGGCCACGACCCTCTCTTCTTCTCTCTTTCTCTCTCCTTCTGATGTGCAATGCCTCTTGCTCGTGAAAAGAGTGCCGACACCACGGAGCTTGTGGACAGTGGGGTGACTCGTGGTGAAATGCAAATACCTGCCGGTGTGCGTGGTTTTCTGTACACCGAGAGGTCATGCGTTCGCCTTGTCGTCGTACTAAAACATCGAGGAACGGTAGCGCTCCGCCTGGTTCTCTTTCCACCGTAAACTGGATTGCTTGTCGACGGAGTTAAGATGTTCGAGGAAGCTGTCTACCTGTTCGAGTAAGCTGTTACAGCTGCGAACCTCGCAATGGAGCACGTAGAAGAGGCGGCACTGCGTTCCTTTATTGAAAGGCCGAAAGTATTTGTGAGGTATGTGGACGACTGCTTCTGCATCATAAAGAGGACAGCGGTAGACAGCTTCCTCGAACATCTTAACTCCGTCGACCAAGCAATCCAGTTTACGGTGGAAAGAGAACAAGACGGAGCGCTACCGTTCCTCGATGTTTTAGTACGACGACAAGGCGAACGCATGACCTTCTCGGTGTACAGAAAACCAACGCACACCGGCAGGTATTTGCATTTCACCACGAGTCACCCCACTGTCCACAAAGCTTCCGTGGTGTCGGCACTCTTTTCACGAGCAAGAGCCATTTGCACATCAGAAGGAGAGATAAAGAGAGAAGAAGAGAGGGTCGTGGCCGAGTTAAGAAAGAACGGATACACGACAGATTTTATCCGCCGTGTGGCACGCCGCATGCGGAGAGATCAGCTTCCCCACCGCGGAGACGCATCTGCGAACGACACACGTGACCCTCCTCCCACGCTGGCCACCCCACCGGATACAATGGTATCGAAGAAACCAGCCCAACGAGTCGTCATGCCGTATCTTCCGGGAACTAGCGAACAGCTCGCCATGGTTCTCGGAAAAGCTGGGGTCACGGTGGTTCACAAGCCGGCCTCAACGCTCGCTCGCTTACTACCGCGGCCGAAAGATCGACCATCCCGGGAGCAACACCAGGGCGTGGTCTACAAAGGGTCATGTGCTGACTGTCCAGCGAGCTACATAGGCGAGAGTAAGTGCTTCCCGGAAAGAATGCGCCAACACAAAAACTACGTCAGAAAGATGGAAATACAACGCAGTGCCCTTGCAGAGCATTGCGAGAAGCACGACCACAAAATTGACTTCGAGGGCGCTTCCATCATAGAAACGGAAAGGAATCTGGGAAGGAGGCTCTTACTCGAGTCGTAGCACATCCAGAACACACCTGCGAATGTGAACCGGTCCCTCGGAAGAATGCCTCCGATCTACGTGCACGGCCTCCGGAACGTGAGGGAAAGAGAAAGGCGGAGCCAAAAACAAGCTGCGACGAAGCCCCCCTGATCAGCACAGTCGCCCCTGAAGAAGAGACCAAGCCGGTCTCGAAACGTCGGGTTTCCTCCAAGAATTTGTGGCTGGAGGTATTTCAACTTCTTAATTCTTCCACCCAGCCAGACAGACTTCTGTCGAAATGTTTACATTCACAGAACCTGGCTGGGTAGCAGCAATCTCGTTAGGAGAGAGTGATCAAATAGAATCCATTTCTGAATTGTGCAATGCATACCTGTGTTCAATGAAGCAAGTGATTGATATATTGGAAATATTGAAAGTATCACTATTTTGAGCCCAGTTTCATGGTAGCTCTTATCTCGTCATCCGATATAGTATTCAGAGATCTGCACCTGCACTCTGTCATGCTATAACCTATATTGAATGTACAGTGCAGTGCCTCGATAATAGACACGTGCAGCATGATACTGACTGTATTGCGAGGGATTAATAGTGTTCCTGGCGAAATGGTCAGTACTTATATAACGGCAGTGCTAAGAAGACAAGGACAAGAAAGTGCACATCACGAGCGTTTACCTCACAACTGAAAGCTTTATTGCTTCCGCAGAAAATATATACCTAAACTTGAACCTCGCCTATAACCCGCCAACTAGATCGCATTCACGTTTTTGCTTCAAACGCTCAGTATTCTGATGCATTGTCTTAACAATGAAGTGGCATGTACATCGTATACATTGAAGCTCACTAGCGCATTGTTATTATGGTGTGTGCTTAACTTTATTTTTGTGTTCCGTTCACAAATTTGCGACAAAAATGTGAGTCACAATAGGACTAACATCGGATGGGCTGCATGCGCCTTGTGATTTAAGTTATCACTGTTAGGAAAATTTTTAGATTCGTTCCACTTGATAGCTATATTAATTTCTTGTCTAGTTTGTGTTGGCTAGAGGAGATTTAGGTAATAGCAAGCAGTAAGCAGCATAGAAAATGTTCAGTGTGCACGCATTTCATAGTTGGCAGAAGCAGGGTGGTGCAGTGCTTACACGCACGTGCTATGTGCACCGCTGGTTCAGTCCGAAGTGCTGTGAGAAAGACAGCATCTAGATGCTGCTTGGTATAAACAGAGTTTTATATTTAAATGTACATTAAAAATCGAGGCTGTCCACTGTGGCATGGCTCATACGTACTATATATTTATATTTTCCTCCCGTCCAGCCTAGGATTTTAAATAATTTATTTGGGAGAACTTGCACTAAGTTTTGAGGATAAATGAATTATTTTGTAATAGGAGTTTCCTCCACAAAACAACAAGCAACACTGCACAATAGCTATTGTACCTTGTTCTTTTGCTAGGTGTATAAAAACATGGCAGCAAAACATGGACAAGCAAATGAGCCTCGTCTTTCTGTATTATAATGCTGCGTCTTTCTAGATATTACAAGAATGAAAGTGTGCTGCACACTTATTGCATATCTCACAAGAAAATGCTTGGCAGCTTCTTACTCTTGTATCTTTGTGTTTTTTCGGAAAAGTCTGCAGTAAGAGAAGTCAAGAGGGTATTTGTATGGATGCAGAAAGCTTAATGGTCTTTTTTGCTTGATATCTTTTTCAGGAAGACTGAACACTTTTGCCAAAGCAGCAACAGTTCTGGCCCACCTGTTTGTCTACAAGACGGTCTCTTCTGTGAACGCTCCTGTGCCTTACAGTATACTATACTGATGATCTTGTACATCTCTCAGTATTTAGGATTGTCAGCACTTGGACTGCTGCACTGTGCTATGCACGGTGCTGAGTCCAAACTTTCCAATAACAGTGTGCATTTCAAAATTTTACATGGCTTGAAAAGATGCTGAATGTAAACTCATTTAATTTACTAAGCATGGTTCTTGACTGTTTTACAGCTGTTATTTATTCCCTGTTCAATTTTTATTCAACCTCATGGCATGTCCAGTCCTTGGCTCTAATGTGCCAAGCCACCACCAGTATTGATGGGCAATATTTAATTCAAAGCATGTTATTGCCTAACTCCGAGGTAACTTTCCTGTCACGGTATTCGGATTCATTTTCAATGTGGTACTTCTGCATGAGCCATAAAGTGAGGTGTTGAAGGTGACGAGGAACTAATTTTCCGGTCGCAATTGATGGCACTAGCTGGCATGTAAATATTGTAACCATTGGTCTACGACTTATGCATAATAATACGGGTGAATAGGGTTGCGAAATAATGCCATGTTCCCAAGCCTCACTTTATAAATTATCATTATTTCTTAAAAATATGTGAATAAAGGCGACTGCGTTTACAAACCTTGGCAGGTGGATCTATGGTCCACACCACAGGTCTTTATACAAAAAATTGAACTGCACAATCATGTGTAACATGTTTTCATGCCTGAAGGCAAACTAATGCAATATATAAGAAAAATGGTACACCAACATGCCTAAGTGTTGCAAGCCTTTATTACTTATCGAGTTGCCTTCATGTGTAAGCAGACACCAAGTTCTCTGTGCATCAGGGGCATAGGCAGACATTTTTTTTCGGGGGGGGGGGGGGGGCGGCGTCTCCTTGATTTGAAGTGGGGGCCGGACAGGCAGATGTGGTCAATTGTCATTTTGGGGGCTCTGTATGCCATAGCAAAAAACACATTTCGAGGGGGAAGGGCGGGGGAGGCCCGGTGTGCCCCCTGGCTACGCCACTGCTGTGCATGCCATCTCTTTGGATTGTACTTGCATACTGGCATTGCGAAGTGTATGTGTCGTGCTTTGTGATGAATTTTTGAACTATACTTTCATAATATTTTAGTGCTGTGAATTAGTGCTCAAGCTGCGTTGTGTATGTTGTTTCATCTGTTCAATAATGAGCATAGGTTCTGTGGTAGATTGTAGATTAAAATATATAATTTACATTGACATTGTGGATGTTATTGTTTTGATTCCAATAAAGTACTACAACCAGCATTTATTGTATCATTTGACGTTTCAACAATTTGTAATGCATTTAAACAAAAAGTCCTGTTACATGTAAAAGAAATTGTTCAGGCTTTGACATATCGGTCGTGGTTCTCAGCCATGGATGTTTTGGAGACCCCTTGTGGACTGGTGGAAGTGATGAGGGACCCCTTGCAGTGAGAGGTAAGGGGGCGGGTGGCTTATAAATTAGCACAACATGCAGCGTGAAATAGGTGCCTTGCGTTTCTCCGTGGCAAAGAATGGTCAAACTAAAGTGCCACGCCAATTCAATCTCAACAGCTCGTTACTAAGTTGTGCGATCTGCCGCCACATTTCAGCTGTTTCTCGCTACGCTTTCTCGTCAAATATGCAAGCCTGGAAAAGCACATGTGGTAGAAAATTGCAGTAAAAGCTTTACAGCCATCTCATGGAAAGCATAAGTCAGCTCCACCGCAGTAAATAACCGTTATGCGGTGAAACAAAAAAAAAAAAACGGAGGGGGCCGCTGTCATTGGACATATTGTTTCTTCAAAAAAGGCGTATTTTGTTTTTGTTCGAAGATGCGTTTCGCGGACCCCCAGAAATGGCTTCGCTTTTACTATTTTAACTATTTACTAACCTAATCCACGCGCAAACACACGCCGGTGATGCAAAAAAAGGAGTACGTAGCAAGCTCCGCCCTCTCGTTGCAAACCACTTTGTAAATATATAAGGCCGTGAAAAGTCAACAAAGCATGCGGTGGCTCTGTGGAGTAGTGGTTAGTGTCTGCTTTCGGTGTTTGTGGTCATGAGTTCGATTCGTGTGTCGTGTGCGATTTGTATGTATTGTCATATGTGCGTGTTCACACTATTGCACATTTTCTAATTATCCCTAGAGAGAAGTATTACAGAAATTATTCCGTGAAACGCTGTTCGAGTGCCAAAGTTTCTTTTTTTCGCAGCCGCTTTAGGGTCACGTCAAGTTGCGCCAGCTATGGAGGATAAAAACAACTAACAAACAAATAATATATGACCTCCGAAATTCCGGGATTGTCACTCGCTAGGCCTACATCATTGATTATTTGAGTATGACTTTCGAAAACGGTGCTGAATCGACACGAATACCTTGCTGTCGAAGCTTAAGGACTTGAACCTAAAGCAAATAAAAGCATCAGTTCGGAGATAACGAACGACAGAGCATGACGGCCACTTGATAGATTCGAGGTGGATGGCCATCGCTTTCGGCGGCGCGGCCATGTTTACCGGGCGTGCGTGTGCGCAGTTCACACCCGGTATTCTGGTGCAAAGCATTTTCCGTATAGCGGTGTGCCGGACAGACTAAAATCCTCTAATGTATGCGTTTTGGTTGCGAGCGCTCTACGTGTTTTGGTTGCGCGAATGTGTGCGCGTATGATTGTGCCGTTTTCTGTGCTCGATTAATTTTATTTCAAAGCTGTTTCAACGTGATAGCTTTACTCCCTCGGAAGAGTGCTTTCACACTATTGCAGACGGAGTACTGTACTCCACGAGGAGGCGTTGAATCATTCCCTGTCTAGAGGGAGTTGTTTCACCCCGGAAAAGGGAGTACCCAGCGGGACAAGCCAAAACTCTCACAAAGGGCGTCGGGGCACTCCTTTTGTTCTAAGAGTGTACGTGATCAGTTAAACCGCTCCTGTGACTGCTTTCGCTGGCGCACGGCCGGCGTGCCCTCGCCTTTCGTGACCGTGAATGCGGCACGCTAAGCGAACAAACGCTGTGCTGTAATGTTGCCAAAGTGATACTTTCCAGGCTGCTGTCTCGCTCCAGTAGTTTTCCTCGATTGGGCAACGTGAGTTTTCGAACCACTGTGCTGTCCTGCTCGTGAACTGCTGTATCATAATTTCTTCATCTGCAAAGTATTTTGGTCTATTGCAAGTGCACTATTTGGCTAATAAAACAAGCATGCTTCCCCGGTCTTTCTTGTTGATCTTCCTTTTATCGCGCACACGCAATTGGCGAGCCATAAAGACGCAATAAAATCACAGAGTTATCAAAAGCATGTAAAAGGTCAGCAATTAGGTCGCGGGATCGAATCCCGGCCGCGGTGGCTGCATTTTCGATGGAGGTGAAAATGTTTGAGGCCCGTGTACTTAGATTTAGGTGCACGTTAAAGAACCCCAGGTGGTCAAAATTTCCGGAGCCCTCCACTACGGCGTCTCTCATAATCATATCGTGGTTTTGGGACGTTAAACCCCAGATATTATTATTATTAAAAGGTCAGCAATTAAAAAAAGTTGATTTCGCACCATGTAGTGCAAATGTCGACGTCGCTACCGCTTCTGGTTGTGACGTCATTTTTTTTTGCTTGCTGTTGTCCCCGCAATACGTAGATGGCAACGGTGGCAAAGAGCAGCCAACTGCTTGACACATGGGGTTCTATGGAAGTTTCGCTACAAGGTTACATATACTTCGGCGCAACCGCAGTCCGTTTTTGCAGGCGACATGCCTACCGCGTCACCGAACGACATGCTTGTCGTGTCGAACACCGGTGATTAGTTGAACACCGGCTGCAGCGGCGGCGCCGAGAAATTAAAAAAAAATTATGGCTGATCCCCCTTTCATAGGTATAACACGAAATGAAACGTGTTTTCTCAGGGGAAGTTCAGCGTTCATTGTGCATTGTTTCGCCACAAGGGCGAAGGAATGAATGCTATAGCAACAAATTGTAATGTCACGCGAAGACGGCAAGCAGCTCGAAACTTGCAGCACGCTCTAAAGCAGAAAGGACGCACGAAAAGACATACAGAGGACGAGAGTGAGCAGCGCGCTCCTTTCGGAAACGCGGCCACTGCAGCGAGCGAAGTGTCTGTCGTGCTCTCTCTAACGTGAGCGGAAACTCGCGTTGAAAGACGTACAAGCCACATCCATCAAGACATAAGCGCGTGCGCACGAGACACACCCCCCTGCCGAGGCGCGCTCGCATTGCAACGCGCGGGGCGACGACCTTTAAAGCGCTCCCTCCTACTCCCTCCGCGCCTGTCGCGCCATCTCGGTAGTGACAACGAGAAGACGCCGAAGCCACCGAGCTCTGAGTACCGCGAACGGTAAAATGGTGTATAGAAATAGCTCGCCGTTAGTAAGCTGAAGAACGTGCTCTCTGTGGTAGAGTGGTTTCGCACCGCGCGTTGCGGAGCGAGGGGTCGTAGGTTCGACTCCCGGCAAAGGAACCTTCCTCTAGTTTTTTCTTTGCCATCTATTAGTGTATATTTTACAAAGTCACATCCGTGACGGAAATAAGTCAGTGGAGCCGTGGTGGACCCCGGCATAAAACACTTTCGTGTTAAAAAAAATCGGCCCGACCGTGAGCTACTCCGCAAGGCCTGTTGCTAACGGCGTTACACAATCTTTATGGCGCGTTCACAGTGAGGCATTCGGCGGCGAGAGCACGCGGAATCCGCTTCGGCGGCAGCGAGATTCGCCGGAAAAGCTCTTTCCGTGCCGATAGGCCCCGGACCGATTTTCGCGGCAGCTGCCGCTGGATTCCCTCACTGCGAACCAATCGGAGCGCGAGTCGAACATTCAAAAAATGGCGGCGCGCTTGTGATATTGCAGTTGTCGAAGCTCGTAGCGACAAAGAAGTTTTTTGCAATAATCGTGTAGTTCTGGGCAAATGCTAAGTAAAACACAATGACTGTTGTCACGTGTTGTCATTGTTACTCTTTGTAATGTCGCGATCTCGTAGTACGAACAGTATTATCTCGGTGCGATCAAGCTTCTCGGGTCTTGCAAATCAGGACGAACCAAGCACCACTGCTTGCGTCGTTCCGGAGAATGCATTTTCCTACTCGTCAGGCATCGCGAGAACGTTGCTTTCCACAAGGTCCAGCACCTCAATGCTCTTGCTTTTGTCCTTCGCCATAACGAAATGAGAACACAACCTAGGGCGACTCGACCTCGGCGTTCCTTCGTGCGAAGGAACGCTGACATCTGGGCGCCCTAGTTTCGAAGGTGTGGTTGGTAAGTAGTGTGAACAACGCGGAATTTCGGCGACAGAATTCCGCTCACTGTAGACGGCGGATTCCCCAGTGTGAACGCACACCACCTCCGGCGTGCGTGACTAACTGCAGCGTGACTGTGCGGCGGCGACGATGTGTCACCAGACTGCCCCGTGAAAGTGCCAGTGTGCGCGACTCGTTGTTTAAGAAAGCTGTGTCCCGGTTAGCCACCAAAAACGCCTAACTTCCCAAAAATAAATGTTGCCAAGGAAAGGCTGGTGTCACCACGACTTCCGTTGTCGTGCATAGGTCGTTTGACTCATGGCAGTGACCAGTATGGTATCAAGGGGCAATTGTTGGTATCAAGGGTTGCTTGGAGAATGGCAGGGCCATGAGAGAAATTTTAAGCAAAACAAACCGATTCGCTAGTTTTCCATTTTCACATAGTGTAAGGGCTGTGAATTTTTGTTTTAACTTGGCAGATGCATTTGAACACTGTGACCTCCGCGGTAAAGCAAACTATTTCTTCATCCGTGGAGCGAATTGAATGGCATCAAAAAGGGGGCGCTGTCAGATTACTTGTTTGAAGGGGACTAGCCCGTCGCTACCACTGTGAGAGCATCAGAGTGCCCTCGCCGTCCACATAGTCCGACGCACGCCTCTCCACGCGGGCCGACATCGACAATTCGCGTTTCCTGGTAACATGGTCCCAGACATCTCAGACTGTGATGCTATAACCTAAGCTCCAGTAGACACGGCGGCGGCGTGTTCCTTCATAGCTGCATGTCTCTAGTTCGTGTCCACTGTCTGCGATGCTGTGGTTTGTCGGAATTGAGAGCGCCCTCTCCTTTGGCGCCTCGTTCCCAAGCTAGCGCGTGTGCTGGCTCTACGCGGCTCGAGCGGCGGGAACCGCCGTCGAACGACAATTTGGCGACCGTGGCTGCGCCGCCAGGCCTCTTTGTCTGGTACAAGCCATGCGCCGGACTTCCCAGCGCGGAGACACCCAGCCGGAGATATCCGGACAACGCTCGCCACACGTCACGGTAGCACACGTCGCTGCGCTTCGCCTGTCCGTGTCCCCTTCTCCGCTTCTCCGCTTTTTTTTATTGATATAGAAAATAAATGAAGGAGTTGTTGTCACTATTGCTTGGTGACGGCTACCCCTTTCCATATAGCTGTTAGGATTACAAATAACAAACAAAAATAATATATATTAATATATACATGTGCATAATACAGTCCTACAAGTTCAAGAACTTTCGTTTCAACACTGCACACATACCGTCGCGGTGCAGTCTTTGAATATCTCCGCTTCCCCTTCTCCCATGAGATTGTTTCTGTCTGGCGCTGGCTCGCCGCGTCAGGTGCTCTCAGGCCTGCACGAGAGGTTGATGCGCTGCCCTGGCACGCGGCTTCTCGTTCGTGCGCTCGACTGCTGCCCTTCGTGTGATAGTCGTAGCGCCACCGGCAAACCTACACTTGATCAGTCTAGCGGAGTTTCCCTGTACGGCCTGCCATCCCAAGATTGTCATCCTGTCCTGCATCTTGGGTTAATAAACTCGTGTGTGTCTACAACCTGCCTTGAGTGCCTTCTCTGCGCCGTGTCCGAGTGTCGACGAACCCTGCCGTAGAGTCATTGTCAGCTGCGGCAGTGGAGAACGTCACCTCTCTTCCCGGTCGTTTCGTAGGGCAAGCTTCTCGCAAACCAACTCCACATAACGTGCGCCCAACTTGGTTTAGGCATGGCTTCGTAGACGACCCCCTCGAGGCGCTCGTTCCTGCTTGAGGGCCACACGACAGCACGAGGTACGGTCGCCTCGGCGGCCTTCTGCTTAGGTTCACCGGGAGAGATCCTTTCTTTGGGGCCCCCTATAATGATGCTAACGGCTCAAATGTGGACTACAGTCCTAGCCAAGCCAGTTTCGAGCTTTCTCCGCTGTCTGAGACGCACGCGCGGCACGCGCTTACAGGCTCCTCCAATGCGTCATCCCTGCTCGCTGGCCTTCCTTTGTCAGCAGCGCAGCCGACTGCCCAAACCGCCGCACCCGCGCCTTCCTATAGGTCACTTAGGTGTTGGCATGCACAGGCTCACTGGCCTGCCTTGGTCACAAGCGCAAAGGGTTGTCGATGTTGTCCGCTGGCCAGCTCGCTTAGCCGACAACGTCGCCGCGTTTGCCGACGCTCGCATGCCCCAGCGTCGGCAAACACGTTGCCGAAAAGCGTGAGCCACCGTGCTCCGCGGGCGATCCGTTTGCCTATCACGTGAGGCCTTACGCACCCGTCGGAGCGGAAACAACCATACACTCCTTCATGCCGTTTACTGGCCCCTTTTGGTCAGACGTGCAGGCCGGAGAACAGGCCCGCGACCATGTTACAGCCGCGTCTGCGTCGGAGCAATCACCGCTGCACACAACTGCGGCGCATCTCTTAAACATCCTCTTGGAAACGGCGCGCTCGCCGCCTTGTGCTTTAAAGGGAGACCCCGAGTGCCCTCAGACAAGCGCAGCGTGTAGCCTAAAGGCACCTCTGTCTGAGTACAGCGGTTGTTCGGACCGCATTAGTGCCACGGAGTACCTCAAGGCGCTGGAGCGCTATCATCAGCCAATGAGGCTGAACGACAGCGTAATTCTAGGCACTGTTTTGCCTGTATCGCTGACAGCCCAAGCGGCGTAGTGGTATCGACTTGTCGGCCACCAAGCTCAGTCGATGGAGGAGTTTCGCTCTTCCGTAGCGAATTTGATGCGAGGAAGGAATTCGCTCTTCCGTAGCTAATTCCTTCCTCCTTATGATTAGAGCCGCATGCATCGCCAGATGGAGCTCCAAACGCAGCATCACGAGGAATCTCTGCTCGCGTACGTCAGGGCTTTGCAGAACCTCTACCTCCTTACGAACCCTGGAGTGTCAGAAGCTGAGAAGGTAGAACGAGCCATCAGCCACGCTCATCCAACCTTCGCCGCTTGCCTTCGAAGCGCCCGCTATCGTAACCTAAACGAGAAGGCCTCCGATGCGAAGCGTATTCAGAATGACATACTGGCGGTGAGAGCCTATCGCCCGCTGCCACCGCCGTACGCCTCTCTCAAGCTTCGTTGTGCATGGGGTGGTAATCCCCTGAGTCACCAGGCGGCCTCGGCCATGGGAGAGCTTCGAGAAGAGCCCAGCGGGTCAGCCCGGGCTCTTGACCCGTACTCGTCCGCCCAGGCGTGCTTCACCGCAGGGCGAAGAAGAACGGAAACCCATGCCCCCAGTTCACGAGGGGAGAGTCGATCACGGAGCTCTCCCCCCCCCCCCCCCGCCTCTGCGGCTAGCGAACGGAACCCTCCTAGCCACGGCCGCTGGATAAAAAGCGCTCGGTACGAGATAGAGATTCTTTATTTGGGAAAATTAGGTGAATAGGGGGGGTAAGTGACGCAGTAACTGTCTCTCAGGCGAGGACACCACAACCGCGACACCTGGGGGGAAAGGGGAGAAAAGTATAGAAGTTTCCTACAAGCCAGTTAGAGTGGAGGAGGAGGCCTGGGGGCGTTAAACACATCACTGGGGGGAGAGGGAAAAAAGAAGAAAAAAAAAGGAACACGCGTTGAACAGGCCTGCCACGTCGGGCGGCTTTCTATGGGAGAGCGCGTTTTGGCCCTAGTTGCAGTTGCGGCCGCTGCGGCGTGACGGGGCGGGGAAGGGGAAACGGGTGCCGGCGGCTCCGTTGGGGCAGCAGCCGCAGCAAATTGGTTGGTGATAGTCACAACAGCGATCTCACTCAGCTGTTCTAAGCGCTTTTTTTCTATCTCATCTATCGCAGTCATGACATATCATGTATTCAGTTGAGTCCATTCGCGTAATCTGGTTAAATAGCCACTTAAATTTCCGTGTACGTGACGAGCTCCTGGCATTTTTTTTCCAGGACTAACTTTTTGCTTTGTGTCTGAAAGAATATTCCACAATGTGCGTAGCAACATTATACGGCGCTGAATGTGTGAAAAAGTGGTTGTTATATTTATGTGTGCGTAATGAATGCATCGTTTGTTATTTTAACATATTGATTTCCGTGACATTTCTTCAGCACCTTTCTGAAAATGCTTGACAGGTATTTATTTGAAACATCTGACAATACATGTTCATGTTCTTTATACACAGGAAGTGCATGTGAAAACATACGTTAAATCTTTTTCGTGATGTCTGATACATGATATTGTGCCGAAAAGTAATTCAGCTTCGGATGCTTTATACGCGGGTTCTACAAATATAGTGACGCACTCCTCGTAACTTTGTTGAAAAGGCTGCGGAATTATATATTTATTAGAAGTGGCTTCCAAATTTCTTGACAGTTTTTAGGAGGGCAATGTCATCAAATGATGTGTATATAAGGCCGATCACTGGAGTGACTAATATCGTGAAGAATGAAGCTGCAACTGAAGTTTTCTTTAACTCAAGCAACAAAACCACGAAATGGCGGAAATCAACTCAAGCAAGCTATATATATATATATATATATATATATATATATATATATATATATATATATATATATATATATATATAGACAATATAGACAATATATAATAGAGAAAATAAACAGTAATAGATGACAGAATCACATGACGGAGACTGCCAGAAGACAATCACGGTCGTGTGCAGGACCAAAACGAAAGGTTTTATGGTCTGCACAGAGTGGAAGTAGACATGCGAAGCCAAATTTAGGCTCACAAGCTGGAGGCATAACAAAGAATAATAAAAAAAAAGAAAACAGAGACGAGTATAAGGAAAGCGTTTACCTCCGCCCCCCCCTTTTTTCTTTGTTGTTTACCGTATAGCTGTCAAAAGCGACCCACCTTAATTTTGTCCCGTGAGTCGCTCGCAATGTGTGTGTTGGCTGCCACGTATATTTGTTTGAAATGAAGTCTTGTCGTTGCCCACCAGCCGCTTTTCTGCACTTTTTTGTCTCCGCATGTTTTGCTGAGGTAAGTTTGAGTACATATTTTGTACCTGCCCAGCATACGCACGCGAGCGACAGAAACTGATTTCCTCTACTGAAGGAGTGCATAATAGGCCATTAAATGATGAGGTTGTGTTGGGCCCTTGGCCTGACGCCAACAGCACAACTGTGGTCATAAGAGCGGTCGCAGCTTTCCTACAAGCCAGTGGACTGGATGCGCGGCTATAGTACTGCGCCACCTAGACGGGACTGTACATACTCACCTCCCTTACTTCGTCCATCGTCATCGATTATTCTTTTTTCTCCCCTTTCCCCACCCCCGGTGTAGAGTAGCAGGCTAGAGCATGCTATCGCTCAGGCCGACCTCTCTGCCTTTCTATAAATAAACCTCTCTCTCTCGAGTCTGTGCCCCGTACCGTTAATGACCACAGACAACCCAACTCTCTGAATTAAAGGAGTACACGTGCTTTTCACGGCAACCAACATCAGTACCACATGGCATTGCGGGGCAACGCACGCCACCGCAACGCGACAGCGTTCGGAAACAACCGGAACCAATGACAAAGGTGCCGCGGGCTGAAAGGTGGGAACTAAAAAACGTTCGAGAGATAAGAGAAAACGGGAAGGTGGTGTCACGGCCGCTGGATTTCAACGACGTTGGCAACAAGCCGCCGTTTGCAGCTAGCTGGGATGAGCCCTGAATTGATAATAAATAAAATAACTTCTCACATTTTGTGCAGATTTTATGTTCTCTGTTGAAATCGTTACACGATCATGAAAACGGCGTAACGGGAAAAGACAGAAATACTGAAAAGCGCAGGAATGCAAGAAGTTGTGTTCGTGTGTTTTTCAGCCTTTTCATCACTCTTTCCGTCTGATCGTTTTCATATTAATTATACTTCACAGCTCGCCCAATTGTCAGTATTGAAGATGTAGTCACTGAAATTTTAATGTGACTCGAATCTCCTTCTATGAGATGGTCGCACATATGATAAGCATTATTTCCTGGCAGTTGCATGCGATACCGTAGCGTATGTGTACTATAAATATGTTTGAAGGAAGGAAGAAGTTTATCTTATTTTGTGTCAAATAAACAGTGGCCCCTGCAGTCTCTGAGATCACTTTTTTGAAATGAAATGATTTAATCTGAAGTAACATACTCAGAGCCAAAATAAAGAATTTCGATGCATTAGGAAAGGTGCAGCGCCTCCAGGTCGGTTAGTTGTGGTCTTCTAGGATACCAGAAAAATGTGCCCACGCGATTACTTCCGCAAAAGCGATCTGTGCGCGAAGTTGCATCTTTGGCAAGGCAAGAACAAAAACTCCCAAGCGCTGCAAGAATGTACAAGAAATATCGGTAATTAACTGATGTGTACACGCTAGATGAATTTTATAAGATTTCGGGCATCACATGAAGACGCACGCGCTCAAGCATAACTACCGCAAGCGCGCCGCGCATGTGATCCCGCGGGCGTCCGCGAAACTACCCCCCCCCCCCCCCCCCCCCCCCCGGTAGCGCCGCGGCGTTGGTCCGGGAAACTAGGCCCCTCACGCCGGTTTCGGAGGATGCGGCAGGCCGTCCCCGTGCGCCTTTTATCCAGCCGCCGTGTCCTAGCTATCACGAACCTCCAAAATCTGTCACTGATGGGGGAAAGGCGTCGTCTACTACCGTTTCCGTAAGCGCGGCCACAATGCGAGAGCATACAACTCCCGCCAATCGACGCAAGGGCCTTCTCGCCCGTTGGTGAATGGGATGCGCCGTCGATGAGCTCCCCCTCGCCGGCGGCTACAGCAGTACGAGAGCACGAGGAGTCAGCCGCAGACAACGAGATCAAGCACCAGAGTACGGGCTGTCGGCAGTCCCGATAAGACCCGGAAGACAAAGGCCATGACCACGACTGCGGCAACGATGGCAGCCCTGTGCCACCGCCAGTGACAGTCGTGCAACCACATTGCAGGGAGCCGCCAACGTTCCACAGATCATCATTTAAAGACCCGGAAAGCTGGCTCGAAGCGTACGACCGCGTTGCCGTCTTCAATACCTACACCACAGAGGAGAAGCTACGGCACGTCTACTTCGCCTTAGAAGACGTGGCTTAGACCTAGTTCGAGAACTAAGTCTAAGCATTTTTCTTTGTTACATTTACGAGCGACGACTGCAAGGAGAGGGCCGAAGCTCTGCTGAAAACCCATGGCCAGCTCCCAAACGAAAGCGTGGTGCTCTACACGGAAGAGGTGAACCGACTGTTCCGCAATGCTGGCCCTGACATGCCCGAGGAGAAGAAAGTTTACTTCCTTAGGCGAGGAGTCAAGCAGGAGCTGTTCGCGGGACTGATGAGAAATCCACCCAGAACCATCCAGGAATTCCTTTCAGAGGCAACAACCATCGAGAAGACGATGGAGATGCACACCGGGCAGTATCATCGCCGCTCATTTCAAAACAGCCCAGCTGTACATTCCCTCAGCTCCGACAACTTGCGCGAAACGATCCGAGCCATCGTGCGAGAGGAGCTGCCAAAGCTCGCACCTTTTCCACAGCCTCAATTGACGTCGACTGCTGATGTTGTACGCGAGGAAACCGAACAGTTCGTGGGTGTTCCTCAACCGGCACCGCCGCAGCCGAAAGCTATGAGCTACGCTGCTGCAACACGCCGTCACGCTCCTCCTCCGCGCCCCGGACAAGACGCCGCCACCACCGTCGACGCCATACCGCCCGCCGTTGGCCAGCGCTACGCCCCTAGGAAGACCAACGTTTGGCGCGCCCACGACCACGGCCCCCTTCGCTACCATTGAAGCTGGCCACACCTACCGCCGCTGCCAGTACCGTCAGATGGCACTGCGTGGGATCGCCATCGACGCGCCGCGTCCACAGCAGGGTGAACGACCACGCGGCATCGCCGACTACCTCGCAGGAGCGCTGTGGACACCCCGAGGACCTTCCCGATTGCCGTCGCCAGGCCGCTACGGTCTTTCCCCAACGCCGACCATACACTGGCCCAACCCGGGGCTGGTCATTTTGCCCGTACACGGAAAACTAACGGCAGCAACCGATGGAGGTGCGGTTGCTGTACGAAGAAATACCGAAGATCCTCCGCCGCCGACAACGCCGCCGCGACGAAATCCAAACACGCCGCAAGCTGAACGGAGCCCTGGCGCCCAAACTTCGCGGCCCGGAGAAGACCTGACACCGCAACGTCGAACGCTGGACAAACCGACGAAGCCGTGATCCGACGCCGCAACCTAACCGCAACGCAAGGCGACGAACTAGCGACCTCGACGTTCTCATCGACGGCCACAACGTCACCGCTCTCGTCGATACTGGAGCTGACTATTCCGTCGTCAGCGGACCCTTCGCCGCGAAGTTGAAGAAAGTTAGGACTGCTTGGGAAGGCCACGAAATGCGGACCGCTGGAGGCCATCTAATAACACCGTCTGGAGTCTGCACAGCAAGTCACCATCAATAATCGCACTTATCCTGCGAGCCTCGTAACCTTGCAACATTGCTCCAGGGATGTCATACTTGGCATAGGCTTCACGGCGCAGTCACCGACTTAAGAACGAAGTCCATAACTCTATCGTTGGACAAAGCGACACCGCCGGATATGAACTCATGCCAACGTGACCTGAACATGCTCGAGGATCAAATTACCATTCCACCTAGATCTAGCATCATAAATCCCGTCGGCACCGTAAAGGCTGAAGACATCGAAGGTGTCATCGAGAGCGATCAGCGTTTGCTGCTAGACCGTGACATTTGCGCCGCAAGAGGCATTGCTCGGCTGAATGAAGGCAAAGGAAGCGTGATGCTAACGAACTTGAGCCAAGAATACAGACGTCTGAGCAAGGGCACGGCGATTGCGTACATCGAAGAAATCTTGGCCGTCAGCGATGCGTTTGTTTTTTCAGAATCTGACGAAGCTACAAAGACGATACCAATGCCTAAGTCATCCTTCGACGTGAACCCAAGCCTTCGCGCTCGCCAACAGCAACAGCTCCGATGCAAGGAGTGTTTCTCGTCGTCATCGTGGGTCCGACCAATGCCCCTTGCTAAGCGCCGCATCATAACGGAAGGAAATGCTCGACCACTCCGTCAGAGTCCCTACAGGGTTTTGACGCGAGAACGGGAGGCTGTTAAGAAACAAGTCGGCGAAATGCTACACGACATCATCCAGCCGTACAAGAGTCCGTGGGCGTCTCCCGTAGTGTTAGTGAGGAAGAAGGATGGGACCCTACGTTTCGGCGTCGATTATAGTCGCCTGAACAAAATCACGAAGAAGGACGTGTACCCTCTTCCGCGGATAGACGACGCCCTGGATTGACTCCACAACGCCAAGTACTTTTCGTCGATGGACCTCAAGACCGGCTACTGGCAAATCGAAGTCGACGAGAGAGACCGAGAAAAGACTGCCTTGATAACACCAGATGACCTGTTCGAATTTAAGGTCATGCCCTTTGGTCTTTGCTTGGCAGCTCCGACTTTCCAACGTGTTATGGATGCAATGCTGGCTCGCTTGAAGTGGAAGACGTACCTTGTGTGCCTTGTGACGAACAGCTCCGGCGCCTTGAAGCTATACTTCAAGGAATCAAGACCTCCGACTCACCTTGAAGCCTGAAAAGTGCCGCTTCGCCTACCAGGAGCTCTTGTTTTTGGGTCAAGTGATCAGCAAGGATGACATTCGCCCATACTCGCGGAAAACAGCTGCCTTCCCGCCACACACCGACAAGAAGGCCGTACTTGTGCGCCTATTAGAGAAGCTTCGTCAAGGAATCTTCACGGATCGCCGAACCACTAAATCAGCTCACGAAGACCGACGTGAAATTCAAGTGGGGAACGGCGCCAGTCAAGGCATTTCAAGAATTGACACGGCGGCTGCAGACGCCTCCGATGCTCGCGCATTTCGATGAATGCGCCGATACGGTAATACACACCGACGCAAGCAGCGTAGGGCTCGGAGCCGTCCTCGTGCAGAGGACTGACGGAGTGCAAATGGTTATCAGTTATGCTAGCCGGTCGCTATCCAAGGCGGCAGCGAACTATTCCACAACAGGAAAGGAGTGCCTTGCCATCATCTGGGCTACATCCAAGTTTCGCCCCGGCATCTTCGGGAGGCCCTTCAAAGTTGTGAGCAACCACCACACCTTGTGCTGGCTAGCTAACTTGCCACGCAAGACACCGCCGACAAGATAAGCAGGCTTTCTTCAGCTAATCGAACCTCCTAGCGGACAATTTCAGCAAATCGGGCTGGACCTCCTGGGGCCGTTCCAACACGGATTCAGGAAATAAATGGATCGTCGTAGCTACTGACTACCTCATCCGCTACGCCGAAACAAGGGCTCTGCCCAAAGGCACTGCCGCCGAGGTCGCCAAGTTCTTCGTTCAAGAAGATCGTCATTGCGCCCCAGATGTCCTTATCACCAACAGAGGTACGGCCTTTACTGCTGACCTAACGCAGCCGATCTTGGATACAGCCAGACAAGCCACCGCCGGACCACCACCTACCACCCACAGACCAATGGGCTCACTGAGCGTCTAAATAAGACCATCGCCGACATGCTGGCCATTTTTATGTCGACGTCGAGCACAAGACGTGGGATGCCATCCTTCGGTACGTGACCTTCGCATACAACACAGTCGTGCAAGAAACGACGCAGATGACGCCCTACAAGTTGGTCTACGGAAAGAGTCCAGCTACGACGGTCGACGCAATGCTGCGTCAAATATTACCGATGAAGACAATCTCGACGTCGCCGCTTATTTGCAACGCGGCGAAGAAGCCCAACAGCTCGCCCGCCTGCGCATCAAGAACCAGCAGAGGGTCGACAGCCGTTATTATAAGCTTCGACGACGTCACATGGAATACCAACCCGGTGACCGCGTTTGGGTGTGGACGCCGATACGCCGACGTGGACTTGGTGAAAAACTTCTTCACCGATACTTCGGGCCATACAAGGTGTTTCGACGACTCGGCACTCTAGACTACGAGGTCATTCGGACAGCATCACGAACTCTCAACGAACTCTCTGTAGTCTGAGTTTTCATTTTCCGGCCACAAGTTCGGCCAAGTAAAGAGTTTCATCTTGAAAACGCTGACTGCTGCCTTCGTCACCGTCACGACCCCGTGAAAATAAGCTCGCGTTACAGAACTGCGATCGCCTTCACTCGGCCCAGCAGAAATAGCAAAATTATTGTTTTTTTACAGCCTTTCTAGTTAAAATGCGTGATTACTCAGTTGTGACTTTCGTTAGGCCGCGTTATGTAACATTTCCAGTGCCTTACAAAATTTTACAGATTCAATAAAAAGACGCCAAATCCCTGAGAGCGTTAAAAATTCCTAGATCTAGGGATAAATTCTAAGGAGTGAGTGTGATCTAGGGAGTGGGTATGGCGGACAGGGGTAGTGGCATGTGGTCAGGAAACCCCCTTCTTTGCTTCGTGGCAGGCTTACTGTTTGGTTTCGCCGGGAAAGCTTGAACCGAAAATCTTGCATCGCCATTGCCACGAGTCTGGCTACTGACGCGTGTACTACACTGGCTGCCGCATCGCAACTGGATCACGGCCTCCCTTCCTTTTTTTCGTGGAAATACGGACCACGGCGCCGTCTACTGTGACTACGTCATCCGAACTGCCTATAAAAGATCGTCTGCAGAGCTACAGCTTCAGTGGGTACGGCGGGCCGGGCAGCGGCATGTTGTCACGAAACCCCCATTTGCTTCATGCAGGTTAGCGCTATCTACAGCGTGGTCGCTGTACAGCACTATCGTGTCTACAGCACTATCGTGGTCTTCTGGTCCTGCCGTGCCCAAAACAGTGTATTACAGTTGTCTATGATGTATCTCTGTGTGTACACTTCTTTTGTGTGGCGGTGTGGAGACTAACCAGGCCCTACAACAGCAGAAATGCTGAAGTATCTACTGGCAGGGCGAAGTAAGCTAGCCTGAGGAAATTACTGCTCTGAGGCATCAGCAAAAGAATATGGAAAAAATTGATGTCTGATCTTACATTTCGAATTTTCTTGAAATGGAAAAAGAACTGCCCGCGTCTAATCACTGGAAAAAAAAAGTCACAGTTTCGCCGCAAGGGCGAAGCAATGAATGCGATAGCAAGAACTAATGCTATACGAAGTGAGGCTCGCCATGGATACTCTCAGTTTGAACAGCGCTCCTGTTGCAAAGCGGGCCGAAGCAGCGAAGGAAACTAGCGTGCTTCAAGTGTCGAGCTGTGACACTTGATAGTTCGCGCTCATCGTCTGTTTGTTCGTTTACCGGCGTCCCTTCAGCTCGAGTGACTTTCGTACGCTCCGTAACATTGAGCGCGGACATCACGGTGAAAGGTTGAAACATCCCTCTTGCCCTCACCACGGGAAAACCGCGCGAGCAGACAGCGGAAGGGCAAGGTTCTCCCTGCGCAAACATAAGAAGCGAGCGAGCTCGCCGAGGACTTTTTAAATGTGTCCGTCGTGCTCCTAGCGCCATCTCGCTGGTAATGAAGAAACGCTTATAAGCGCCGGCCCGTCTCGAGTCCGTCCAGCGGTGAAGGGTGTGTATATAACGCTCGCCATTAGCTACGTGGAGGATCTGCGTTTCGTGGCGTAGCGGTTAGCGCCGCTCGCTGCGGAGCAAGAGGTCCCTGGTTCGATTCCGCGCTTCGGACGCATATTTTTCTTTGCGGCTTTTTTATATATATTAATACTTATACATATACGGTGCATGACGGCGACGGCGACGGCAAAATTCAGCCGAGACTGTCCATATAATTGCTATCGCAATAAAATCAGTTAACGCCTTGAAATCTATATTCAACGACTAGAAGACCGCAGTTAGAGGGTCGAATTTAGTTATTTTTGGAATTCCGGAAGAAACCGTCTGAAAAACACTCGGACATAAAGCAATCATTTCTAAAAGATTTTTTGTTTTCAGTTAGGCTGCACGTATCTTGCCTATCTGTTGGCAGAATTCACCGCTTAGGCAGAAACGGCAATCCTAGACCAATTATAGTGCACGCCCGCTTTTTGTTTTTATTTTCATGTATTCGGGTTTGACCAGCAAGGACGGTATCAACGTTCGACGCTGACCGCGCCCGCAGTGTTCGAGAAGCTTCGCGATATTAGTAGATCGTTTTGTAAAGGACCCTGACAGCGAATTTTTGTTGGTGACTTTTTTGGCTGTAATTTGTAGCTTTGTGTCTGGTAATCTCTAAATTAAATCGTAAATGCTCTAGCGTATCGTACAACTAATTCTAGCGTAGTTAATTGTAACCATTTTAGCATCACTTCAAAACGCCCGCCTTAAAACCACAAGAAACTGGCGCCCCATGCGGGGGAGCGTCAAAGACCACGTGCACTCAAGCTGTGGTGACGTTGACAGCGCGGTTTTCAAATCGGGGCCCTGAGCGCGGTAGAGATTGAAAGTATGTGGGTGCCTCGGTATGGGTTAAACCTGTTAAGCGCGTGTCCCCTCACGAAAACTACCTCGAGAGCAGCCCGACAACAGAGCCAGAGGGGTGCGGAACAATAGGCCTCGCCGGGTGCCAGTCGTTGTATTGTGCACGTGCGCCCCGCAAACCTTCTGTGACGTCCACAATACTTGCTTTACACTTGGAACGTCACACGGGGCCTCTATCTACGTCATACCAGGATGTCGCAAGGTGCAGCCAACTCAAGTGAGCACTCACGCTTACTTTAAAACCAAATTAAGATATCTTAAAGGCAACGTTCGTCACTAATAATCGGTCAGATGTGCCCCCGTATACAGGAAAGTCAAACAACACAAAGATCTCGAGGTTTCAATTTTGGTGTCAGGGGTCCTTTAAGATTGCGCACAGGACGCGAATAGGCTACAGTCGGCGACAAGTTTTCCTTGGCCCACTGTGGAAGCTACAGAGCCAAAGTGCCTGCATGCGTGCGCGCCAAGAAATAGTACTATATCTATTTTCTAATTCGAAAGTTACCTAGCTCGAATAAATAAAGATTTCTTCATTATAAAAGGAGAACGAGTATGGGAAGCCATTCGTGAAAATATGGTATTGTAAACTTCAATTTGTTTTCTGTCTTTTTTTCATTTCTTGGACAGCACCACGTTTTCCTCACACCTGCTCTCTCAGTATTCAGTAAACATGGCGTCTTGCGATTCCGCCTGAACTGTGCGCGGCCGCAAGCTCGCCGTTTCGCTCTCCGAAGAAGCTGGGCTGTATTCTCAAACGATCGCAAAAGGCGATAGTATCGCGTTTGGTGACGTAGGATTTGATGCGTTCAATAAGTAAAAAAAACACTTGCCTGTGAGGTCATTGTTGCAACTGGCCGTTGGTAGTACGAATGTCTCACAACACAGGAGTGAGGCGCACCGTACGCGCGCAGAGCAACCCGAGTGCGGCGTTTCGAGCGTGTGCTGCTGCTTCTACGCAGTGGCCAGGCTTGGCCGGCTTGGCGTGGCTACTTGAAGTATAAGACGTGTTGAAGTGCTTTCAACGTTTTTTTTTGTTCGATTATTTAACGCATAGTATAATATTTAAAGAATGCAACTTTGCGTGAAACGTATTTTCGTTGAGAGTTTAACACGGCGTACTCGGAGAGTTCCGCTGTGGCGTGCCGCCGCAGCGACATCCTCTTAAGATCTCAACATGTTGCCGGCTCGCGATAAGCCACGCGAGCAACGCACGGTTCATGTTAATGGACGTTCAAACCACGAAAAAAACACGCGCTGGCAAAGAACGAGTGCTGATAACACCCCAAGGTAATGCTCGATGAAAGCTTCAGAGTAAAAATGCTGCGATATCCACCGAGGATTGAATACTAGAAGCTACCGCCTACGTCACTGAAATGCTAGACTTCACCACGAACCGACGGTTAACGGTGCCTTCGTTATTGCAAATATGTCGAGAGCACCATGACGCAAAATTGACGTCGGCGGAATTACCAGATGACGCCCTAACTTTTCCGGTTGCTCAATAGCCAATGAGCGCGCACCAAAGTCGATACCTTGCGATTGTCGCCTTTTGAGAATACGGGCCCTGTACTCTAAATGTGACACAAGTGGCTATCAAAACAGACCAAGCAAGTTATCTGCAATGTCATCGCTGGAGTGAGGCGCCGTCAGCCGACTTGTCTACAAATGCAGTGTGCCGACCGTCGCTGAGCTCACCGGAGTGCGCGAGCGAACAGTTAAGCGAATCAAGCTCTGCGGGCCCCACTTGCCTCCCCAAAGCGCAAGAAATTGAATTTCTCGGGCCAAGATGAGAAGCGCATGACCGGCAAGACGCGGCTGCTGCGCTATTACACGTTTGCGTTGGCAGCATTGTGGCGCCAACTTCATGCGCAATGAAATACCTACGGCCGAGAAACTACACAACGACGTGATCAGCGACCCTGACATGGACATGCCGACCATCAGCACTCGTACGATCCAAAGAATGCTGAACGACTTGGTGTTCGCCTTTCGAAAAAGAACAAGGAATTCCGCGTTGCTCGAGAGAGACGACATCGTTGCTTGGCGTCGAAAGTACCTCCGGACAGAGAAATGCGGAGGCAGCGGCGGTAAGTCCTTACGTTCTTTTTATTTCTGCAAACTTTCTGTTTACTACGCGTGACTGTTGGTAAAAAGTTGACGCGAATGTTGAGCATGAGTGCTGACCTATTGGTTAGCGAAAACGATAGGTGTGTTTTGCATTTGTGATCGCCAAACGTCTGCTATTGACGTGAGTGATTGAAAGCCTTACATATTCCTGGCTAAAGTCGCAGCAAAATTCCCCATTAAGATATGGTGGCTGTTCATGCTTGCGCTTGTACGGTAAATAATAGTATTCGCCGAGGATACCGTTGCATGTGGTGTAGGTTTAACTCTGCGTTGTGTATTGCAGCATTTCCGTGGCATCGTTTGAGAAGACTTACTGCCGTTTTTCCGCGTAGAGCAAGGAATCTCAATGGCTTGGAGAAAGGAATAGCTAGTGATGGCCCTCTGAATTGTAGATTTTATTGAGCGAATACGCTGCGCACGTAATTGGGGATTGGGGACGTGGTTCCATCAGCTTAGATATACAGCCTGCAGGGGCGTAGGCAGAATTTTTTTACACCACTTTCGTCTGAGCTTGGGGCCGGGTCGGATTATGTGGCCCAGTGTCATTTTGTGCTCTGTATTCCGTGGAAGAAAGAAAAATTCGGGGTGGGGGGGGGGGGAGGGGGGACAGGCCGGAGTGCCGCCCTCTGGCTGCGCTTCTGGCAGCCTGAAGCAAGTTTTCTTCACAGAGAGTTTTGCCTGTCTATGATGTTTATGTGTTCCAATAGGTTTTGTCAGTGCACTTTTTTTGCTCTTAAACAGAGGCATGACCTCGGATGACGGCTGTCTGCTTTGTTTAATGGGCTCTTGCCAGTGAAAATGCGCTGTTAACAATAAGACTGCTTTCTATTTTACAGGACCATCTACTACCTTGATGAGACCTGGGCAAACGACGGCCATACAAAGGGAGTTTGGACAGACACCAGCGTGATGACTGGGCAAGACGCATTTCGTCAAGGGCTATCAAGGCTTCCGTGCACCCAGCGGTAAAGGAGGAGGCCTAATCGTTTTACATGCTGGAAGTACAGAAGGCTTTGTTGATGCAGCCGCCCTAGTTTCCCGTGCAAGAAGGGCGCTGGTGATTGCCACACAGAAATGGATGCTTCGCGTTTCCTGAAATGGTTTTTTGTGAACTGCTGCTACCGAACATCAAGCCACGCAGTGTGATCGTGATGAATAATGCGTCATATCACAGTGCTCAGGTTGAGAAGATACCAAACTCATCACCCAGAAATCCGGAAATCTAGACTGGTTGATATAAAAAAATATTCCTTTTCGGATGACCAACCGAAAGGTGAACCGCTGCAGCTCGTTAAGCAGAATAAGCATCTTTTGCTTGCTTACCAGGTTGACAAACTTGCCAGTGCTGCCGGGCATGAGGTGTGCGCTTGCCTCCAGGGGCGTAGCCAGACATTTTTTTCGGGGGGGGGGGGGTTGAACCCCCCCCCCTTGACTACGCCCCTGCTTGCCTCCTTACCACTGCGAGCTAAATCCTATAGAGCTTGTATGGAGCCAAGTGAAATGCCTTGTTGCTTCAGGGAACACAGACTTCAAGTTTGAATCTGTCAAGAAGCTGCTGCAGGAAGGAATCGCAAGTGTGAGCCAACAGAACT
Source organism: Rhipicephalus sanguineus (assembly GCF_013339695.2). Classification (NCBI taxonomy): domain Eukaryota; kingdom Metazoa; phylum Arthropoda; class Arachnida; order Ixodida; family Ixodidae; genus Rhipicephalus; species Rhipicephalus sanguineus. Next base: position 340,653,560 of record NC_051176.1, read on the forward strand.
GGCTCCATGACTGCACTCGCGTGATGAGGCTTGAGGATGAGGCATGGGAGCGTGATGACATATAGACAGCCAAACAGAAAGTCTCATCATTTCTTTGTGCACCGGACTGAAGTCTTGAGATGAGTCGAGCTGCTCCGAAATGATGA
>NC_051176.1:340653805-340706149 GCF_013339695.2 Rhipicephalus sanguineus
GCCAGGGCCTGATTAAGAGTGTAGAAGCAGTTTTTTTGCAAATCTCAAAACGGCCGGCACTTGGCTCTTCGCATTAAGGACTTCAATTCTTCCATTTGCGCCGACCGCCTGTCTCCACTGAATAAAAAAAGTTTAGTTAATTTCTTTATTACTATCGTAAATGATGTTTTTAGCCATCTTAAGAGGCCTGCCGCTACAGAAAAAAGTAATTACGAAGTCAGCGAGCAAATATCGCACTTCCATCATTTCAAAGAATTTTCGGACACATAATTTTGAAACACCCTCTTTACCATAATGTTTTGGCGGTGAAACTCATTGAATTAGCTAGTTGCTCAAGCAGTCAGATATAATCGGTATCCATCATAAGTTATGATAAATGTAGAAGTCAATTGTTTGGCAGTAATTGAACACCATGCTCTTGCCACTCCCTGTGCGTATACCGCCATGGGCGGGTGATGCTTGCAATCCACTGCGGTATTGGCGTGCAATATATTTTTTGCTTCTTTCCTCCTGCTATGTTTCTCGCTTCCAGACTGTGTGAAAGTCTTCGTTTCCCGACCACTCGACATCGATGTAGCTCTGCGGAACTTGAACATGGTAAGTTAAACCCACTGGATGTAATAAGTGCCGTTGTGAACACCTTCACCAAATTATAACCGCGCCCTCGATCGTAGCGCGGGAAACATGAAGTGGGGCTCAAAAGTCGTGCAACCGGCGCTTAGTGGCTATGGCGTCGCTCCGCTGAGGTCCACGTAGCAGGTTCCACTGCGGCAGCGGCGGCCACACTTAGATGGGGGCGAAGTGCAAAAACGCTCTGGGAATGCGCGCATATACAGGATGAAAATGCAGTCTCCTCAGAACAGCTTGAGGCGCGGTGGAAAGCCGCGCTGATCAGCTCAGATCGGCAAGATCAAATATGGGCCATCCAGCGAGTAGTACGAGAGGTGGCTGGGAGACGGGGTCTCTCCACCGCCGCTGGCGCGGCTACTATATAGGCCCAGGCCTCAGCTGGTTTGAATAAAGACTCACTCACTCACTCACTCACTCACTCACTCACTCACTCACTCACTCACTCACTCACTCACTCACTCACTCACTCACTCACTCACTCACTCACTCACTCACTCACTCACTCGTGTACTTAGATTTAGCTCACGGTAAAGAATAACACGTATACATATATATATAGTCACGGTCAATCCGAAGTACCCACACTACGGCGTGCCTCGTCTTCGGCTCGGCACGGCCTATACACCAATTTCACAAGGAGGCTGCCATTTTTAAAGCTCGCCACCGCCGCAGCGCCGTCTAGCGTCTGCGATGTTTCGCCGCCCTTCCGGTGTGTGGGGTTCCGCGTCGGTGTATGCAGCGTATACGCTCAGTTCACAAGGTATTGCTGTTCATCGCGGTACACGGGCAAAACAGAGCAACGCTTCGCGAGTTTAAAGGCGCTGGTAAATAATCGCTTAGCTGTCAGCTTCAAAATGGCTGAAACAGCAAGCAGCGGCGGCCCACGAGACGTTCCCGCAGCAGCGCCGACGATGAGTAGAATGCCAGTGCAGTTCTTAAAATTGGCAATTGCTTTGTATGCTTTGTTATAGCTGACCTCGGTGTGGTTCTTGGAATATGCGCTATAAGAGAGCGTTAATATTTACGACAACTCGAAGTAATCGAAGAAACATAAATGGAGACGAGCGAACACGTAGGCCATTGTCCGGCTGCGCGCTAGGTGCGCGCACTAGAGTTTAAGATGACTCTCGGGCTTCCGTGCCGTGATTATGCAAGTATACGTAACTCTAATCCCTAACAGACCATTTGGTTCCGCTTAGCACGTCGCAATACAATGTTCATGGAACGACAGGAGCACAAACACCGATGCCTGTGTTCATTTGTGTCGCCGTCGTAGTTAAAAGCTTGTGGCCTCTGATCGTTGCACAGGATAAGAAACAGATGTACGACGGGTGAGCTCAAAATTCGACGTAAAAACAACACGATGATAAAATGAAAATAAGCCTGTTGCACGTCTGGAAGCATGACATGGCGTAAGTTCGCATCGGCGCGAGCCGCCGCCGCTAGCGATATGCCAAAAGGGCGCCCGCTTTTGGTAACATTATTGTCAACTAGTTTGTTTTCTGGCGAGTATTTGAGAAGCATTACGACGAGCGCACGTGTCCAAGTAACCACCTGGCTTTAACGAACGTGGGCCGATTATTCACGACACCCAGGTTGTCGCGCGAAAAAGAAAAAAAAAGGTGCGGTTGTCATAACGCTACCTTAGTTATCGTCACAATATTGTCAAGTCGAGAAAGAACGTGCTCTCGACGAAACGTTCGAGACGCGTACCTGCGCCAAAGCACACATGTCATGCAGGCCTTTCTGTTATGTAGACTGGAAAGTGCTAATTCGATAACCTCGAAATTGCACGCACAAAGATGGAACATTTTCCAGCCGCAGGCATTGTAAATCATGTGCTGTAGCATAGATATCAGAGAGGTTGATGTTATGAGAAAACAACTGTTGGCCAAACATTTTGTTTATTAATCGTCAGCCTTGACATTGGTTCTCTTTGGTGCAGATGATAAAGTGTACCAGCACCCAAGCACAATCACAAGCTGGTGTGATGACTTGAAAATGTGGCCATAAGTGAAGACACCACATATAATACACTATTTGCGGGAGAAGGCGTGCGACCTGAGAAAAGCCAAGTCATTTAAAAGCATTGTGCACTTCGCATGCCTTGGCTGCCAGTCTTTCAGGCTTCCGTTGCTGTTGCCGCAGCCAAACACAGCGCAGTGGTAGCTTGTCGACTTGTTCTCGTCCGACATTTCGATTTGCGGCAGCACAATTGCTTCAGCGCGTCGAAAAATGGAAACACGCTGACCTCTCACGCTCCACGCAGTGCAAAACTCGGGAATCCGCACACACCAGCGGCAGCGGTCGGCCGAGGTGGAGAGAGAGAAAGCGGTGAAAATACACCGGTTCGAGGCTGCGCTCCTCCTCTCCGTGAAAACGGTCTTATACACCAATTTCACAAGGAGGCTGCCATTTTTAAAGCTCGCCACCGCCGCAGCGCCGTCTAGCGTCTGCGATGTTTCGCCGCCCTTCCGGTGTGTGGGGTTCCGCGTCGGTGTATGCAGCGTATACGCTCAGTTCACAAGGTATTGCTGTTCATCGCGGTACACGGGCAAAACAGAGCAACGCTTCGCGAGTTTAAAGGCGCTGGTAAATAATCGCTTAGCTGTCAGCTTCAAAATGGCTGAAACAGCAAGCAGCGGCGGCCCACGAGACGTTCCCGCAGCAGCGCCGACGATGAGTAGAATGCCAGTGCAGTTCTTAAAATGGCAATTGCTTTGTATGCTTTGTTATAGCTGACCTCGGTGTGGTTCTTGGAATATGCGCTATAAGAGAGCGTTAATATTTACGACAACTCGAAGTAATCGAAGAAACATAAATGGAGACGAGCGAACACGTAGGCCATTGTCCGGCTGCGCGCTAGGTGCGCGCACTAGAGTTTAAGATGACTCTCGGGCTTCCGTGCCGTGATTATGCAAGTTATACGTAACTCTATCCCTAACAGACCATTTGGTTCCGCTTAGCACGTCGCAATACAATGTTCATGGAACGACAGGAGCACAAACACCGATGCCTGTGTTCATTTGTGTCGCCGTCGTAGTTAAAAGCTTGTGGCCTCTGATCGTTGCACAGGATAAGAAACAGATGTACGACGGGTGAGCTCAAATTCGACGTAAAAACAACACGATGATAAAATGAAAATAAGCCTGTTGCACGTCTGGAAGCATGACATGGCGTAAGTTCGCATCGGCGCGAGCCGCCGCCGCTAGCGATATGCCAAAAGGGCGCCCGCTTTTGGTAACATTATTGTCAACTAGTTTGTTTTCTGGCGAGTATTTGAGAAGCATTACGACGAGCGCACGTGTCCAAGTAACCACCTGGCTTTAACGAACGTGGCCGATTATTCACGACACCCAGGTTGTCGCGCGAAAAAGAAAAAAAAAGGTGCGGTTGTCATAACGCTACCTTAGTTATCGTCACAATATTGTCAAGTCGAGAAAGAACGTGCTCTCGACGAAACGTTCGAGACGCGTACCTGCGCCAAAGCACACATGTCATGCAGGCCTTTCTGTTATGTAGACTGGAAAGTGCTAATTCGATAACCTCGAAATTGCACGCACAAAGATGGAACATTTTCCAGCCGCAGGCATTGTAAATCATGTGCTGTAGCATAGATATCAGAGAGGTTGATGTTATGAGAAAACAACTGTTGGCCAAACATTTTGTTTATTAATCGTCAGCCTTGACATTGGTTCTCTTTGGTGCAGATGATAAAGTGTACCAGCACCCAAGCACAATCACAAGCTGGTGTGATGACTTGAAAATGTGGCCATAAGTGAAGACACCACATATAATACACTATTTGCGGGAGAAGGCGTGCGACCTGAGAAAGCCAAGTCATTTAAAAGCATTGTGCACTTCGCATGCCTTGGCTGCCAGTCTTTCAGGCTTCCGTTGCTGTTGCCGCAGCCAAACACAGCGCAGTGGTAGCTTGTCGACTTGTTCTCGTCCGACATTTCGATTTGCGGCAGCACAATTGCTTCAGCGCGTCGAAAAATGGAAACACGCTGACCTCTCACGCTCCACGCAGTGCAAAACTCGGGAATCCGCACACACCAGCGGCAGCGGTCGGCCGAGGTGGAGAGAGAGAAAGCGGTGAAAATACACCGGTTCGAGGCTGCGCTCCTCCTCTCCGTGAAAACGGTCTATAGACCAGAACAAAGCGAATTCCATGCGCATCGCCATATTTGCATCGCGCATCGCGCCATCTATCGCACACGCGACGAAACAACATGCGCGGGCTGCCACGCCAGCAGACGCTACACAGAGCAAACGTGAAACTCCCGAAACTCAGCCCGTTGGAGAGCGTGTTTCGCGTCTTTTCTAGCCTGGACATTTTCGCTGATTTTATTGGAACATCAAGAACATCTTGTTCATACAAGTCCACAATGTATACAGTACGTGCTGAGTGGGCTGCGGAAGCAACCTCGTCAGATACGTACGCTGTTACATATTTGTAAAAAAAAACGTTCTCACTGTAGTACGCGTGAATCGTAATTACAGTGCAGCTCGCGAAAGAGTGAAACGATGTTTTGTTGCCCCATATTACAAGTTGTGCACAAAGTTTTGTGAAAGCTAATCATTCAGCATGCATCGCGTAACAATTAGAGTACGCTTTACGGGTAGTTTCGCGGAACGTAATTTTTGTTTCACGAGCGCTCTTACAATAATGCGTCTTGCTCACAAAAGCGTGCTATCAGAGAGTATAACCTGCAGTATCGTTCAGCGATCCCTTTTGGAAGCTACCTGCGCGATTTTATTCTTGTAACGATGGTACTTTACAAGCGAAACTGTGCTACTCTTAGTTAAGCCGGTTAGCTACGCCTGCGACGTAAAGGACACTGGCGCGAGTACTCTTTACTTACGTGCCAATATATGTATTATGTGCAGCTGGATGCCTCGTGTCCAAATAAATTTGGAGACATCAAACACTGAAATGAAAGCACGAAATTCTGGCCAGCTGTTGAGGAGCACCGTGCCATTTATTACCTTTGAAGACGAAATCTCGAAGGCGTGGATGCCATCAAAAGCACTAAAGCTTAATACTATACGTTGAAAGTGGCAAATCATGCTGATTGCTTGTGCTTGAAAGCGCTACCTTGCACTAGACTTTCGTCAAAGGAAACGCTCAAAGGTATGAAGTGCACCCCCACACAAAGCTCGCGCCTGCCTTCAACCCAGCTGCGTGTCACGCAAATTAGGTTCGCAAAATGAAATAGGTGGACATCACACTGCAGAATACACGCAGTTAGTGTACTTACTCGCGCATTTTCACTCGGCTCCTAGTTTTTTTTTTGCTTGAATCACAGTTATCTATTCGCGGCGAAGCTGAAAACACCGCACCGGCACTATTTCCGTGGCGCGTCGTAATCGTCGCAGACAACGCTAATATCCTGTTGTTGCGCTGCTTATTTTGGCATCCGAAGACGACGCAGTAGTGCCCAGACGAGCTCTTATACGCTGAAGCGGCGTGAACGGGTACTTTTTCGCACTTTAAAGTCTCAGAACTGCAGCTTGCCCTGTTTACTTGATGCAGCCCGCGCGCGCCTTGGCAGCCCGGCGGCCCGGCGTCTGGGTGCGAGAGTATCCGCTCGGCTCGCCAGCAGCCTGGGTGCGAGACAGGCGTGCTCTGGTGTATACGAAGAGCTTCCTGTATAGAATAAGAAAAACTAACAGTGCTCCATGCTCACGTGAAGAGGCTGAAGCACCTGCTTCTACGCTTCTACATTGTAAGAAATTGTGATGCTCCGCGTAAGTGACTTTTACAAAAACTACATTGTTTGTATAGACGGCCCCCATCAATAGCAAAAATTTTTAGGCTCATGGCAAACAGACAAATTTACAAAACATTGCTGCGCGCGCACTGGTGCACTTTTTGGAGGAATCGAAAATTATCACAAAAGTACTAGATCTGATTAAAATTTTGTTAGCATTATTATCGGCCGGTATTCTTGCCGACATGTTTCTTGTTTTTCGTGTTCGTGTAGGCTTCTTTGTGAAAACATAACTGCTGCAGTTAGAGTGCGGCACTTAATAGACAAATTGCGAAGGCTGTGACAACATCTCAGCGAGCTTTAATGTTATGTGTGGACATTTCACTTGTGTGAATATTTGCGTTTTCTAAACTTTTGTGTTTAGTAGACACTTTATATGGAGAACTGGGACTAAGGGCGCGAGTGCTCTTCTATGTGCCTTTGTAGAGTTTTGTATTTTTTTCTATACTTTGCGACGACAACTGTTACGCAAGAGGAGTAGCCGGCGCCACGCATTGGCACCAACCTCTCCTTATACACATTTAATAATAAAAAAAAAAGAGCGAGAGAATCGGTAAGACTTATCCTTGCTCGTGTTAGCTTGCTTTGCATACAAAAGAAGTACATTGTCTCGAAAACCGCGATAAGAAATGTGACTTTTTTTTTTTAAATTCCGGTATTCACGTATATACAGGCCCGCATCGCCACGCTTATAGTTTTTCTTTATCGAAGGGAGGGGGGGAGGGGCATTTTGGTTATGTTGATACGGTGCCTGGTGCATTCGCGGCAAGCACCTGGAGGATTCATAAACGCGGGTCGCAATGTTATGATTTGGTTATTCCAGGTTAACTGTAGGGAGATGTAGTGCGAGCGTTCGTCTGCGTTAATTGTTGCAGTTCAATGACGGCAGCTTGACGCGATTTCAATGGAGCGCGCCTCGACGGCGTCGGTGCTCAAGATGATGAATGCGAACTGACAACGCCTGTAGGTTTGTTGCCTGCAGAGAATTAAGAGAGGAATACAGCAGTGACGCTACGCCGAGCTCAAGTATATTGTTATAAAGTGCATTGCAGAGTGTATACCTGTAGCCTTTCACTATACCAGCGGCTTAGGATATCCCAGACTCTCCCGGAAATTAGACGTCATTTCAAACAACGGAAGCACGCCCGCAGGGACTATCGCTATAGTAGACACGCAAAGCCGGACCGAGTCCACAGCCCGTGGCTATCAGAGAAGCGCACGCGATCGCACAATCGAGCGCGTAGCTGTCCAGACATGTATAAAAAATGGACGCTTATCCCCCAGGCTAAACCACGTATAGAACATTTGTGCTTCCGTCAACTATGAAAGGCAGCGCCCCCCTCAATATCGCAGCTTATTTCACTCAAAGTACTTCCTCCGCACTGTAAGAAATGTTTAAACGGCACTGTTTTCATATCAAGAAAAATTAGCGACGATTCTGAGTTACTAGGGCATACGAAACATATCTACACGAACTCAAAACGAGGCCGCGCGAAGACCTCGGACTTTATCAAGTTTTGGCCTAAAAGCCGTAAGTGTAGTGGTCATCCTATTATCATAAGAAAGCAACAGAAACAAAATTTTTGGGAAAGAAAAGAAAGAAGGCCGGAAGATTTGCAGGTTCACAGGCAGATAAAGTGTAGACGAGACCATCGAAATACAAGAAAACATTCGGACACGTTCACGGCTACAACAACGCGACTTATGACACGGACGAAGACAAGGATGGACACAACACAAAGCTCTGCGTGCTTTTACAGCAAAGCTATGTACCTCAACCCACCCCCTCCCAACGGTTTCGTCGCCATGGGCAGAAAAACGCGTAAGCAAAAACCCGGTGACCTACAGCATACAGCATGCAGCTAAGTATTCTTTTCAATAAAGAAAACCACAAAACAAGCATTAAAACCGCATGATGGATGATAAGGCGCCTGTAACAGGCGAATGCATTTCTGTTGTGACGGGGCTATGGGACGGCCACGTATAGTGAGGACTCCTGAAGAGAAACGTTCATACTAGGAGCGACGCCTAGAACAGAGACGACAATGTGAACAACGGCGTCGTGCTCGTGCCACAGATGAACATCGTTCTCCAGAGTCCGCTCTACAAGTTCAACATTCGCTTCAAGCCACAGGCTTTCGAATGTCTCCCGGACGAAGGGGAGACAGACGAAGACGAGGTCGAGAGACTGATTGACGTCGATGACTTGGATGAAGCAAAGCAATGCGCCATGGCTAGGAACGCGTCGAGTCAGGCGGTTGTGTACGATGAAACATGCATGGCCGGTCTGCAAAATCAGACGCACTTCCTGGCCATCTCTTCCGGTGAAGGTCAGACGCCAATCTCACTCTTGTACGATTCTAATGCGGAAGACCATTCAAGCCATGTCGCAATGGGCAATCGTTCTGGGTGTCGTTAACAGCTTCGCTGTCCAACCACTTTCACAGCGTGAAATGGAGCCGTTATTTTTTTTTTTCCTTTTTTTTTTATTAGTCCATGTCTAGTCACGCTGTTTAAAGTACTAACCCATGCCAACTTGGCCGGTTTTCTTTCATTCTGACACGCTCGCATTGAACATTGCGGCTGTCTCTGACAGAGCCGATCACGCGGATTTGCGTGACGCTTAAGTCATTTAACGCTGAGCACGATGCCCGCAAAAGGTTTACGTGGATACTCACTAGTAGAAGGCCTCTTATCCGGGCGCCCGTTGCGCAGAATGCAATCGTGGCATGTATGTAGAGGCCGGTCATCCACTGCAGGAAGGCCACGGTCACCAGGAACTTGTCCAGCTCGTTGGCCGAGTCCCAGAGCAGCGCATAGATGGCCATCCCGAGGATCTGGCAAAGAATCGAATTGTGCGAGTTCTTTTAAGCTGGCCCGTTGATCGCACACACAATTTCGCTTTCTGCGCCATTGAGTCTCCAGCGCGAGTCCTATGGAATCCCCACCCTATAACGTCCTTGTCATCATGGTGACGGGGGATGCACCATAAGCGCGCGTGCGTTCAGCTTCCATAAGCGTTTCGCACGGAGAACGACGTATAGCATTTAAACTACACCATAACTTTAAGTGCACCGTATCTACACGAGGTGAAGCAAAGGAGAAACTGCCTGACAAGGAATTTCTTCATGTGTATACATGAGAGTCTACGTACATTGTCTTCTTCAGGGGCGTAGCCAGAAATTTTTTCGGGGGGGGGGGGGGGGGAAGGGGTTCAACCATACTTTATGTATGTCGTGCGTGCGTTTGTATGTGCGCGTGTATCTATACGCAAGCAAAACTGAAAAATTTCGGGGGGGTTTGAACCCCCCCCTCCTTGGCTACGCCCTTGGTCTTCTTAACAAAGAAACGACACTGAGGCAACACGTGTCGTCTTCGACTTCTGTCTCTGTCCTCGAGCGCTGGTATCGCAAACGAAAAACTCAACGCAATGTCTTAGCAGGATTCGTTATTGATCATTCCACATACGTGTAGATGCCTCCAATGTTTTACGCACAGGTCCCAAAAGACTTTGGATTAATCCTTCTGGAACAGCCCGCTAAATTTAGTAGGCAACAACTACAGTACAATAAATAATAGCATGCAGTCATATAGAACTCCTCGGCAGGTAGATGTTTCAGCCTGTAGTAGTTTTTGCAACCTATATAATTACCTAGTAAATCAGAAGCGCCATGCAATAAGAGAGCAAACAAGCACACTTCACGGGGAGCCCACGTACTGGAAACTTCGGTCCCTGGAAAAATTATTCATACGCATACGTTATCATAACCGTTCTATCCCTTTGTCTGTCTCCATCCTTATTCTTTTTTTTTTAACTTTTGCTGCAGTACACAGAAGAATAGAGGCTCCATTTTTTATTCATTTATTTATGCTCAATACCTCAATGTTTAGGGGTTGTGCATGAGGGGTGGGCAACAGTTTAAGAGAGTACATGTTTTACAGCTTCTTCTTTGAAAAGGATCGAGCTGGAGTAGTGCACGGTGTTGGCAGGAAGAGCGTTTCCAGTCCTTATTGGCGTGCGCGCAAAAAAAAAAAAGGAAGGTGAATGAGCTACGGTCCGGACATGGGACGGGTGAACGGCTTTGGTGTGCTTTATCCTGCTAGAATGGTGATGAGCTGGAATGATCACAGATGTACGAGAGGCTTACGTGATAAAATTGGTGAAAAAGACAAAATCGAGCGACTTTGCGGCGAAGAGCAAGGTCGGGAAGATATATACGAGATTTAGCTCTGTAATGCTGCTATTGTATGAGTAGTCAGAGAGGATAAATCTAGTCGCCACGATTTTGAACAGATTCTAGATCTTTAATCAGGTTATATTGGTTAGGATACCATATGGCACATGCATATTCTAGCTTTGGCCGGAGTAGAGTGTTATATAGGCAAATAGTCTAAGTGAAAATGGAGCTAGGCGTAAGTTCCGGTGAAGGTAGCCGATTACGCGGTTAGCTTTGTTGGTTATGTTGGCTACGTGGTGCGTCCCAAGAAAGATCAGTAATGAATTCTATACCAAGGTATGTATACGACGTAAGAGATGAAATTGGGGAGTTACAAAGAAGGTAGAGCGGTGTATGTAGCTTTGCCTGCGGCGAAAAGAGAGAAGGTATGCCTTATTGACGTTAGTGACATACGCCACTTTTTGCACCAATCTTCAACGTGATTCAGGTCAGATTGGAGCGCTAGAATGTCGTTGTTGTTGTGAATTGACCGATAGATGACAAAGTCTTCATCAAATAATGTCATGTTTGGTTAAATATTAGTTGGCAGGTTGGTAATATAAGTTAGAAATTAGAGTAGAGGGCCAGGCACCGACCCCTGATGAATACTTGACCTAACGGGAGGTGACACAGATCAGCAATTGTTTGCAAAGACAAATTGTTTTCGGTTTTGTCAAAAAAATCTTGGATCCAGTTTAGCACAAGCGAGGTCTCCTTTGTGCTGTTTTTCTCGTTCACAGTGCAGGAGCTACAGATAATCATTGCCCATGCCGCATGTTGTACATCAATAATTTCAGCTACCCTACGCTGAGTGTTTAATGATGTGGAGATATATTTCTAAGCCAGTGGTGGATACTGCAAGTACGTATACTGTAGTGACAACTGCACCACCGTAAGGGCAACCTGAAATTTTAAGGCCGCGATTTATACTACACAGTTGTTTTTTGAACACCAAGTACTTTTACATCTGCATCTCCACATCAACTCATTTGACACATATGTTTTATGTCTTCCATGCGCTAATACGGCAGGAGGAGTCAACAGTAGAGACACGCTGCGCACGTGCGTTGATATGCCAACACCATTCCAGCATTGCAATGGAGGAATACAGCGAAGCTATATAGGGTCCGTGAAAATGCCTCGAGTGGAGACACGGAACGAAGCACTGTCTCCTTCACTATAAAGAACGTGTGAAGACGTGTAGTTGGGGATTTGAAACCACCGGCACTTTTTTCTGTGTTCTTGCATTAGGAATACTGATTTACGAGTAACCAAACGTCCATATGAGCGCGGAAATCTGTCACGAAAAGAAATTCCAGGTAATATTGGACACCTTAGAATAAAGAGCCAGTTACTTGTAAATATTAGTGTTTTATCTCTTCCGTGCGAATGCCTCATTATGGTACATTAGCGTACAACACGGATCAACATTCAGCTTACATACCACTCATTAATCTTACGTCCAATTTAATTTCGTGATCAATAAATCTTTATTCGTTGTCGAAGTAATAGTGAGCACGACAGGGTTAATATTTACCTTGTCGATTCAGTTTTGCATGATGTATATCAACGTACTCGCCCAACTCGCCATCCAAACTTCAGAATATTTATTCGAGAGATGGTACTGGGTTCATGGTATGCGCAATGTAACTCGCACTTCGTGGCAATCGCGTAACCTGTCAAGCCTAACCTGGTCGTTTCAGCCACCTTTTCGGTCTGTGAACTCTATTAAAGCACGAATTCCCCATTTACTACATCGACGGGCCAAAGTCGCCATCAAGCCAGAGTATGCAGCTCACGCGGATGGTCATGCGATCATTAATCCTGCTTGTCCCCCGGCAACTCACTATTTCGCAGAGTGCCATGAGTCCGCTGAGCGAGAAGAAGTAGCCGAGGTTGTAGAAGCGGAAGCGCGAGCATGGCTTGCGGCCGCTGTGAGCCGCGTTGCCGGCCACCGGCCGCTCGCTCATGGTGGCCACCGCGGCCGCCAGTCACGGCCAGGGACACCTTGCTGGAAGACAGGCTCCCGGCGAGTCTGTGATGGAGAAAGAGATAGACAGATGGCTTTACGAATACCACTGTATCTCAGCGTCACTGTCATAACTGCTGCGATCGCAGAGCCCCTGTCAACTTGTCAACATGAGCGAAGCCCTCACATTCTGAGAATGTCAGAGGGAGGACAGGGAGTTTTACCAAGTCGCCATATCCGGTCTGGTACCCTTCGCTAAGAGCGGGGAAAGGGGGATATCTGATCCGGGGGTACGGCAGTTCAAGCAAGCGACGACAGAAACATGACGCATACGTCTTCACGTGCATGGGCATGCGTTAGGGGGGGGGGGGTGTCACTCACATAAGAGGGGGGGGGGCGCTGCGATAAGGGGAACCCTGCGCACGCCTGTGTTTGTGTGCTATTGCTAATGTTAGTCTCCATTAGGTACAGGCACATCTTAATGTCCGCGATGAGCTCTATAGGACCGCAGTGTTCAATAGTACTCATCACGCTATTCTCTAATAGTACGCTATTCTCATGAACAAGCTCTCTTCTTATGGTGTAACTGGCCCTTCACGAGAATTCATTTCTAGTTACTGAACCGTACACAGTTGTATCTATTTCAGGCGTGCTCTCGGACTCCAAAACTATCAATATAGGAGTCCCACAAGGATTATATTAGGTCCTCTTTTATTCTCATCTACATAAATGACCTGGCAGACTGTTTATCACCTCACACAGAATCCTTGCTTTACGCTGATGACACCACCATTTTCACTGCACATGACTCCATTCCTGCCCTAACCTCCCAGCTAAACAGTGATCTTCAGAGCGTAATTAGTTGGTGCCATAAAAACAAGCTTGTTATTAACCCATCTATGACAAAGTATGTCATTTTCAGTTCTCGGTCGGAAAAACGTGATAACGCGCTACCAGTGTATGTCAATAACCATGAAATATTCCCATCTGACAAGTGCACATTTCTCGGCATCGAACTTGACTGTTTCTTGAACTTTAAATGAACATATTAACCAAATAAAAAGAAAGACCGCCTATGGCATTCGTGTTCTGCTCAGAGCCCGCCAATATTTTGCGCTCCCTACTCTAACTTCTCTCTATTTTGCGTTCCTTCATAGTCATTTCAACTACTGCATTGAATCTTGGGGACTTACATATAAACTTACTTAAGCCCATTAGCGCATATTCAAAAACAGGCTCTCCGTATAATAACGCACAGTAATTATCACGCTCATTCGCTCCACTATTCTCTTCACTAAATATCTTTCCCATTTCAAATATTATCGTCTTTAACTTAGCCGTAATTGCCTACCGCATGGTACGTAATCCGAATCTGCTGTATGTCGTAGGTAAGAAATTTACGACTTCCTCTAATAATACACGTTTCTCCCTTCAAAGCAATATTTTTCACGCCCAAGGCGCGCACAAACTATGGACAAAAAACAGTAAGCTTCTCCGCAATCAAGGTGTGGAACACTCTGCCTTTGGAAGCCAAAACCTCGCCCTCTTTATATGCTTTCAAACATTCCGTTCGCCTTTTTCTGAACCATCCTTTGGATATTTGAACTATATGTAATCACTGTCGTTACTTCATCGCCGCTTTCACAATGCTTCATGTATTCTTTATTCAGTTTCATTACATTCTTTTTCATGTGAAATATTTATTAGTATACTGTCCTAAAGATAGCATCATTACACTTCGTTACCTCTTACTTATTTGCTACCTTTCTTGTATTTTCAATGTCAAATAGTGTAAATTGTCTTTGCATACCATATGCCACTCCTATTATTTTGTGCACATTCTATCCTTGTTGGCGCTATTTCTGCTCATGATTTTATTTTCTTATGTATTCTATAACAAGAGGTCTCATTGCAGTGTTCGCACTAAGGGACCTCTTTCTGTATACTTCTCCCCATATGTAACCCCCCATTCAAATACGTTCAATAAACTGAAACTGAAACTGAAACCTGTAACCCCTCTCTTGACCTTCCTTCTCAACCCGCTCTGGCCTATATTTGACTGACAATATGTCCTCCGGCGGGGTGCACGTGTCCTCGTCCCCCCCGTGGATGATCATGCACTCACACTATCCTTTACATGTACCTGTATAGTCATTATATGAATACGAGCGCTCCGTTTCTGTGTCTATTGCGGATGTCCGCCATTTACTATGTATTTGTCCTGAGACGAAGCCAGCCTAGGAGAGCGCACTTAGGAATATGAAGACACGTCCTGACCGAAGTGACGACTATGAGTGAGGCTATCATGTTTGGCTCATCAACATATTTCATAAGTCGCTGTTGAAGCATTCCCAAGAAACGGGCTTCCACGCTTATAATAATATCGTGCTGTCATGGAAACCTAGGCGCAGTATCGGCTCAGTGGCATGATAAAATTATAGTAGCAGCATATTCCCGTGAATACAACGGCAGTGCATTGGCTCTTGCATGTAGTACATGAAGCCTCGCGCTACGGAGGTTGCACCGTGCGGTTCGTGTTCACAGCACAGGATCGCGGCTGCAACAGGGTGGCCACTGATTAAACTATACACAGGCTAAGAAAAAGGAGGCAACACACAAAAGCTCGTGTGTTGTCACCAGCACAGCTATGTTGTGATGTGCCAGCGCCAGCACATGAGTTTACTGAACACAATTACTATAGATATACTGAGAACAAGTACCTTGTTGTTCGAACGCGCGTCCTCGTGCGCAGTAGTGCAATAACGCAGCCATTTAGTCGTCGCGGAGATTTCCTTCGGTCAAAAGAAGGTGATGTGCGAGAAAGACGCGATGCACTAGGGGTCATTTGGTAGAAAACGCCTGGCAAATTGACGTTTTCAAATTGAAGTGAGGCAAATTGACAGCGGCCACTTGTCCGCCGCTGCACGCTTCACCCAAGGTCATGCGCGCACAGCTACCCCAGCAGTTTGACCTCTGCCTCTCTTCTACATGTCATGAACTGCCGCGTACGTGTAAAGAGAGAGAGAGAGAGGGGTTAAGTGAAAGGCAGGGGCGTACGTGTAAAAGCGTTCGTTATGTTCGGGTGATACCATACGAGCAACTCGACTCTCACTGGCATGAGCATACCCTGCGCCAATGAGGCGGCTCACACGTAAATCTGGATCTACACGACGGGTCAGCTCGCTCGCTGATTCACGGTCCGTAGACGAGCGTGATATGGCTCAACTTGGAGAAATCGGTCCGCTGGTAATAAGTCTACGACAGACTTATATGCTGCATGACTTCGTTTGTCTGAATCAGCGGTCGCATAGTACAATACTTCGTGTATACCAGGACAGCGTCCGAAGTAGCCAATAAATAAACCGTAGTTCAATAGGAAACGATGTCACACGTAAATATAGGAAGATTCTTGTACAGTTCTGTAACAAGTTAATAACACGCAAAAAAAAAGTACCAGAATTGGAAGGCCTAAAGCAACAGTGCGTGTCACAAACAGTCACTTCCTTATCGGACTCGCACTCTACCATGTCTGTATCTCGGCGTCACTAAATGAGGGCGCTCACATCGCCAAGATTTCTTGCAATTAAACCGTGTAACGCGGTTTGCGATAAAGGGAGCGACAATTAATCCATCGCGTAACACACCGCTGGCGGCTAGCTCGTGCGTGTGAAGCGTCAGTAAGGCCAATGGTTTAGCGACATTCCATTGATGTTGAGGCCGGGGCCTTGTCTATATTCGTGCACCCTCCCCCACTCTGCCCCGGACGTTATTTCTTCCAAAATAGGACCCCGTTGACCTCGATACTGACTGCGTATTTACATACGTTACGTAAACTTAGAGGTCGTCGGCTTCCAACCAGTCCACTCAACCCCTGGCAAACACTGTACCACAGAGGTCATCGATACTATCACGTTGCCACGTGCGGTCAGGTTTATAGAGCGTTCCTATGCGTGTGTACATGCCATAAACGTGACGCCGGCAATAGCATTACTTCAGCTGCCCTTAAGAGACAATGGCCGATATTACTTCGAGAAATCCAGCTGACTGCGTAAAACGAGGGAAGCGTTACGGAATCGTCGCTTCCGGGTTAGGAGTGTGTCTTAATGTGCAGACGTGTGCGGTATTCCTACATGCGCCTATGCGGTAGTGCGTCTCCACTTTGCTACAGGGTTCTGTAGCGTTACATGACACCAGTCCGATGCGCCTGCGTTTTAGCGATCGTACGTAGATTTCGGCAATCAGACTTTTATTCTCTTCCTGCAAATTCCATAGTAAATTATCAATATAGTAGTTCGACAACATACGAAAAAAGTACAAAGAGTATAGGGGAGTTCAAGTACGCTTGCGCATTTAGGCGCACGTAAAAACGTCTGTAGGCATAGTGGTACAATCAATTTTTACACAAAACTGATTATACCCTTATGCGATACACAATTAAAGAAAAGATCGCTGTATTTTTGTAAAGGCGCCCCATAAAGAAGCAACTGATAAAATCTACATACGGCGTTTACGATGGTTTAAATGTTTCACTCTGTACGTGTTGTTTGCTTCAATCTGCAAAAAATGTGCATTTATCTAAAAAATAATATTCATTACATCTCCACTGTACTAGTCTTAAATAGAGTTCACTTACAATTTTCCGCGGTGATGTAGGCACAGCCTATGCGGCTATCCGCAACGTCGTCGGCTGTCCTCGATCGTCCAGCGCGGCGTGGCTCCTTTCTGTGTCCCCGTTCACAGTCGCAAACCCGGCAGACCGCCGCTGGGCGCGAGTGTTACCCATCAGGAGCGGGGACGACGCGGTAACTCGACTCGCACCTCGGCGAAAAAGCCGCAGCCTGCACCCGTCCTCCGCCACGTCGGCTGGGCTTGTTTTTGTTCGGCTCTCTCGATTTTCGTTCCCACCAGCGCGCAAAAATACTTGTCGAAATGCTCAAGAGGGCCAGCTCTATATGTATACGCACTGTGTTAAATGTCCCGGCTGATATCCCGCTGGTGTTACGGGAAGAAAGGCATGACTGTCCTTATTTCCACGACTCATGTCACACTTTGTCTCTATTGTTTTCTTCAACAATATTACCGTCGAGTCGGGTTTAACGTGCCAAAACCACGATATGATTATGAGAGACGCCGTAGTGGAGTGCTTGTACAGTATCAAGAGAACGACGAACAGCAGAGAAAAAAAAGCATCCCATACAAGGTCATGGCTCGGGTATAGAAGCAACGGCAAAAAGTGCTCGCACATCGTAGTGGTGACTGAAAGCCAAATGTGCAGACAGACCTGAAGATTGCGAGCGTGCCGACCCCCAGGGATATCCCCATGCTGGCGCAATTCGTTCTGTCGCCTGAAAGACAGCCAGCCTTCCGTTGTCGACAGTTACTTATCTCAGCTTTGATGCGTCGTCGAGGGCAAAGGCGTCAACTACTTATTGTTATTATAATAAACTAGTTGCTTTGTGAATTGTATCGCGACTTCTATACCACCAGACTTCTCGCAGACGATGAAATCATTTAAACTATGAAATGATAAATTAGGACGGCAAAGGCTAAAGTAGAGCGACGAGTTAAAGAGTCGCAACGATAATATGAATTCAGCTCGCACGAGATAGGATAAATTAAAATTGTTTCAGGGGCCTTCTTCCTGCAGTGGACCTATAATAGGCCCAGAATGATTGTGACGATGACATGATTAGAAGGTAAAATGTACGGTAACAGTGAGGACACAGTATGCCTCAATCACTCGCACTCTTGTAACGTGTCCGTGCTTCTTGTCCGTGTTTTGATGTGTAGAATTATGAAAAAAAAAAAAGCGCCGCTGATTTGAACCGTATATATTGTTATTCAGTAATATATCTTAATCGTAATCATACAAGTTGTATGTTTCCATCGACTTTTGACGAGAATACGTATACTAGCGAAAATAAAACAGGAACAAAGAACACGCACACAGAAGGCTTGCTAGCCTTCAACTGAAATTCTACTTCGGACATGTGGCATATGAAGTGATAACCAGCCACAAAAAAAAAAAAATGAAGGCAGCTTCGCACTAGTGGCGCCAAGCCTGAAGAAGTCGGGCGGTCGTCCCGGTTTCTCTTCCTTTTCTCTCATCTCTCTGTTTTGTCTGTCTTTTCTTTCTCTGTTTATTTCTATTTCTTTCTTTCTCTCTCTATCTACTTCTTTCCTCTTCTCGCTCTTCTATCTTTCTTTCTCTTCTTGGATTTCTTTCTTTTTCTCTCACCCTATTTCTCGCTTCCTCTTTCTTTCAATCTCTTCATTTCTTTCTCTCTCTTTATTTCTACGCTATGCTTTACTCTCCTCCTCCGCCTTTCCCTCACCCTTCCATCTCTCCTCTTCACCCTCACATCCCTTTCCCACCCCCTTGCTATATAGACAATGGATGGATGGATGCTATGAGCGTCCCTTTATGACGGGGCGGTGACAAGTGTGCCACAAGGCTCGACAAATAAAACAAAACCTTTTTCCTTTTTTTTTAATTTTGGTTAATGCCTCTACTTCGATTAAATCTATCTTACTACAGGGGGAAAAAAACGTAAATTCTCAGCCCAGTTCTCTGCCCTTTACGGCAGAATGTCCTATTTTTTGCAATATTTATTTTTGTCCTTTCTGTTTAATTTTCTGCCACCATACTCTAACCGTCTCTTATTTCAATCGCGAGTGTGTTCAGCTTTCCACTGTTGTCCCTAAACCCAAGGCTTCATGTAGGCTTGTGCCCAAGCGTACACCTGGATGAATCTCCACATTCAATCAGAATGCTCCGCCGTTTCCTGATTCTTCCCCGCAGCACGTGCATTGCTCTTCTTTACTGAATCTCGCTTTATAACTACGCGTTCTAAGGCAACCGACCTCGCTTCAAACGTAAAGCGCTTCCCCTGAATTATCGTAAAATGCCTTCTCCTATTTCGTTTTTGCCCCTTCGGTAGTTACTCAGAGCCGGTTTCATCCATAGCTGCCGTCCAGTAAATCCTCTCCTCCTCTCTGACTTTTGCCTTAACGCTCTTGTTGACATAATGCTTGCACTACCCGCCGTATATTTTACTGGTGAGCCTCCTAGTTCTTTTCTCCACTGTGTCTCCACACTCTTCCTATAAAAATAACGGAACACCTTCTCTTCCCATCTACTCTCCTTCAAATTCCTTAGCCGTCTCTTCGAACCTTATTTTGCTCTGAGCTTCCCTCGCCTCAAAACTTGCCCATCCCATATCGCCATTTGCAGCCTCATTTGTCCTCTTCCCGTGAGCATCCAACGCGAGGCGTCCCACAGTCCTTTGATTTACATCCATTCCTGATTGCACCTTGACCTCATGCACACCACTGAGTTCCCAAAAGTAAGCCCCGGAACCATTACACCTTTCCACAGACCTCGAAGCACGTCGTACCTACTGTACCCCCACAATTAACACTATGTGCTTCATTATTGCAGCAGTCCTCTTTCCTTTTGCTGCCGAGGCTTTATCCTGTACCTCTATGTATCTATCACTCTCATTTACCCGTACTATATTCATATTGTATTCGCACTCGGTATTTCTTGGCCCTGTATTGACACCGCCTGATCACACTGATCATTGAATACCATCAATCCACACTTCGTTAAACTAAATCCTATAGAGTCCAAGAGCTTCACACTCCCTTCCGCATATATCCGCCCGCTGTATGTCATCTCGACTGTCCGCAAATAAGACGATATAATTCGCATAAAATAAATCTGGAAGCTTCTGCTCAAGCATCACGCCGCCCTGTTTGTGTGACAGATTAAAACCAATGTTCCTTTCTAGCGCTTTTTCCATACTCACCATGTACAGCATGAATAACAGCGGGGACAAAGGACATCCCTGTCTCAGCCCTTGCCAATCTCAACGTTCTCTTTGCTACTCATTTCGTCCCATTCTATGCAAACTGTATTTTCTCGGTATATCTCCCTCAAAAGCTGTATACAGTCGTTGCCTATGCTCATTCCTTTCAATATATCCCACAAAATTTCCTGATTAACGTTGTCGTACGCCCCAGTGATGTCTAGAAAAGCCACGCACAAGGGCCTATTTCCATTTGAGATATTTCTATACACTGAATGAGAACAAACATCGTTACAACACTTAGTGAGAACAAATATTATGTTCTGCCGATGTTTCTATTTGTATTTTTACTGCCTGCATCGCCAACCTGTATACTACCGATGTAATGGTAAGTGGTCTATACGAGCGAATCTTATCCTTTTCTCCCTTGCCTTTATAGATTAAGTTCATTCTACTTTTTCGCCCACTGTCTTGCATTTGCTTGTCCTGTAAGCATTTTTCTACGGCTTTCAGCAGTGCTTCTTTAGTGTTATGTCCTAGTTCGTTAACGAGGCTAACGGGAACCCCATCTAAACCCGCGGCAGTGCGCTTCAGAATTTTTCCTTCGGCCTTTTTCCAGTTGAAATTATCATGTGCTAGCTCTTCCTCGGTTGCTCTCTCCGTCACACTTTTACTCACCGGGAAATCCCGGGACGATCTTTGTAAACGAATCGGCGCTTACCTTTCGGAGGTAACCTATAGCGCTCCGTACCCTTCCAATTGATTTCCTCCTTCATCTACAATATGTTGTTGCAATAGGTTGTTGTGCAACCCCCCCCCCCCCCCGTCCACACCTGATGCGAAATTGCTGCCATCTGTCGGAAGTTTGACGACGAAGCTACAAAGCGGCGCCATGTTGAAGGCTCGTGTGCGCGAGTTGTATGTGGTCGCTGCTATACCGCTGGCTCGTATCTGTTTTTTAAGTAATCAGTTGGTACATAAATAAAATGTGAGACGAGTGTGTGAGAACCTATCCGCGTTACCGGCATATGAGAGTAACTTCTTTCATAGTTACTACGTGTACCTCACAACGAAAACGAAGCTCGTCGCCGAGCCATATGTGAGCCTGCCATCGTTGCGAACGAAGTCATGCGCTAGGTATAAGATATATGCCCTCTCCAAGAGTGCTTATATCTTGCGTGTAGTGCAGGATGGTTGGGAAGAGGGTCTAGCGCGCGGCACGACTAAATGCAGTGACGACGGTAAGGAAGTTCTGTTGACACGTTTCAGAGCATGTTTCATTAGTGGCAGCGCGCCTTCAGGCGCATCGCGCAAGCGATTGTAAATAAAATTTTGTCCCCTTCTCTATTTCTCAAAAGTAATATTTCGCTGTGAGGTCACCAACGCAAGTTACATTATAGAATATTTACCGTACGATTAAAACGTCAAGAATTCACGCATTCACGCACGTAAAAGGCGAACACGAAAAGCGTTAATTGCTCCAGAAAGTATGTGTGATTGGTTGGCATCTTGTGCAATAATATCTTCCAAATGTGTGCTGGTCGTTGCGGCACAACAATTTTTGGATGCCGACTCAACGCTTCCCCAAACCAACTGGTTGAAACCAGCGATAACACACCCACGGCCCAATGTAACCCATTTCGTGGTACAGTCGAAACCGCGATAACGAAATCCCGAGGGAACGAAATTCTCACCGCAACGAAATATTTTCAGAGCACCGGCGAACGCCCGTAGGAGTCAATGAATTTCGTAACTCGAGACTACGAAAGATATTCATACCGCAGTCCCTTATTAACGAAATTTTTGAAACACGAGTGCGCAAATAATATACTCTCGCAACATCAACTACATTCAAAAACTGCTGAAATGCAGTCATGCTACACTTAAATTGTGCAAAACTATCGCTACGAGCACTTGAGAAGCAGCCGCCATCATTGTTTACAAAAAAACAAAGCTGGCGACAGTGATGATGATGATGGCTTGGCGAAACACCTGCTCGTTATCGCGGACTACGTAGCCAAATCCACATTCCTCGTGGAGTTTCGTTCGTTGGCTTGGCTCTGTGCTTGGCTTTGTCGGCTTTGCGCGCATATGGTCGCGCGTGTGTGGAGCCATTTGTGGAGCGTTTGCTTGGTCGTTTGGTGCAACGTGAACCTGTGTGTTGCGACTGCTTCGTCCGATTTCGCTGCCTGCGAAGATGCCGCCTCCAACGAAAAAGCGGAAGTTCATCACGCTGGAAGATAAGGCTGCAATCATCAGTGATGTGGAAAAGGACTGGAAAAAAAATTGACATTGCCGAAGAATTCGGCGTTGCGTGCAGCTCGCTGTCCACGATATCGCGCTGATCCAGCGGAGCCGGAAGAAGGTTCGCCTGTAGGCGCACTTAATGACGGTATGGTGACAGCGCGGTGCCTCCGTGCATAGGGCGAACTTTGTGCCGTGGCAAACGAGATTCCCGATCGAGAGCATGAAAATGCTGCATGGTAAGGCCCGCCAAAGCAAACTTACTGACTTTTAGAAATAAAATGTGTTTTTTTGTAAATTTCATGTCGTTTCTGCTGCATTCTCGCGCCAACGAAATTCCCGCAAGGGCGAAATTTTCTGCTTTCCCCCGCCGATTTCGTTATTGCGGATTCAACTGTACAGCATTTTTCAACTTAAAAGGTGACACATTTCAAGTATCTCATAACATTCTATACCATATAAACGTTATATATATATATATATATATATATATATATATATATATATATATATATATATATATATATATATATATATATATATATATATTAAAACATATAGGGGGGGGGTATACTGTACAAGGGTGTCAATGCAGGCTAGTTGGTATTTCATTGCAGGTTTTTGGGTGTAGCGCCGCGTACGAATTGGTAAGAAAGAAGATGACAGGAAAGAGGCGCACTCGCACTGCACTTTATTTTGCGTCGATTGCAAATATAAAGCTATGAAAAGCACCACGTGTTACCTCCAACACTGCCACATAGTAAAACCAGATGAAACCAGATAAACTGGCCTGGCGCACTAATCATCGAGATAGTCTATTTCACAATGAAATAGGTCAAGAGACGGCTTGCGATGCATCTGCTGCCCAACTGAGGCCATTTTATCTGGTTTTATCTGGTTTTACTATGTGGCAGTGTTAGAGGTAACACGTGGTGCTTTTCATAGCTTTATATTTGCAATCGACGCAAAATAAAGTTCAGTTGCGAGTGCGCCTCTTTCCTGTCATCTTCTTTATTACCAATTCGTACGCGGCGCTACACCCAAAAACCTGCATTAAGGGGGGGGGGGGGGGCGTGTCCAAACCTCTTCCCTTAAAATTTTTCAACGCACACATACAAACGCACGCACGAAAGTACATAAAGTATGGTTGAACCGTGACCCCCCCCCCCCCCCCCGAAAAAAATCTTATGGCTACGCCCCTGTTGAAGTGGCACAAGCACTGGGAAGCCCTACCTCATCCCAAACTCGGCAAGCGAAAGGCGAGGAACTGGCGACGAATACAAACACCTGCCCACGCTAGCAAAGACTTCGCGAGATATTTTCCTAAACACGCAGCGACAAATTTCTGTGGTGCGACTCCACCCCGACACGCGAACACATAACCTACAGCTTGGGCGTCGGCTGGCTTTTGTTTTGGGGCGTGCAAATCCGTGTTCCATCGCGGTAGAGGGGGTGCAGGCGTTGGTGTGGCTCGGATGGGGGGCAAGAGCAGTTGTGGCGTTGGCTAGGGGGGGGGGGAGGCAAGTGCCTCTTTTGCACCCCCCTGCCGACGCCCATGCCTAACAGTGCAAACAGCGCTCGGCAGAAGCCGCCTCGCAGCTAATTTAGAACGGACTCGTAAATTGGTCGTGGGAGGCGCGACTCTCCCAACTGGAGTTGGGAAGCCAATTGGCGACCGTTGACCAGGCCCGGCGAGCCGCAATAGCCAGTGGGCGCCTGGACGAGGGGGCTGCACTCACAGCAGTGTTGTATGCGGTACCGAAAAAAAGTAACTAAATACGTTACTCGTTACGCTAACAAAAAAGGAACGCGTTACCGCCCTACGTTACCTATAAAAAGAGGTAACGCGTTACCGTTACCGAAAAAAAGTAACGAATATGTTACTTCTACCGTTACTCCATGATCAGACATTTTAATCAGTGCGCCCTCGCTTCCAGAAAACAGAATAACACTTTAATAAACCTCATTTTATATTTTATATAAAACCCCTAACCAAAACAACGATTTTACCTGAATTACTAATATAACTATAGAAAAACTTAGCACAAGTGTGCCGGACTTACTGCAATATTGCAGTGTCCTAATGTTTGCTGTAGAGTTGCATGTGATGGCTTATAACTTTGTGGCACATTGCAATGTCATTTCTCAAAGTGACAGTAAACTATGAGATTACGTCATCAAACGCTCTCCGGAAAGAAAACATTACTGATCTCTCAGCCAATTTACTGCAATTCTGACGGCGCGCTTCTACTACCGTACAAAACATACGCGCAGATCTTGTGGGAATAAAGAAATCCTTAAATTGCATAGTCCAAGAAGAAAATATTTGCACCATAAATCAGTATTGCCCCTTTAACCTATGTAATTGCCGCGAAAACTGCGAGTGTTTATGCGAAGGCGTTTAAGGTCAGCCTCGCTCGCTCAAAAATTCATAGCAGGAATTCAACAACCAGAAACCCGCATTTAGAAGCAAATTTTATTTTAAAAACACAGAACTAATAAACAGCTAGCTCTTGCTGACAACTTGAAGAATTTAAGCAATAGTTCTATTTCAAAGCTGTCGTCGGACAGCTTGCTCGATTATAGGCGATGATGATGATGATGATGACTTGGGGCTATTCCCTTTGTATCGGGCGGGCAAGATTAATTTGCCCTAGCCAGCGAAAAAAAAAAAAACAGAAGATAGAAAAAAACACAGACACACACACACTCACAGCACCGTAAATAAGTCTGTACGGCTAATTCACTGCCGCTGCGTCGCTCGCCACCACCGCACCAGCCTTGCTTTGGTGGTGCGAACTGCTGCATAGTTCACTGCACCAGCCGTTTCATCGCCTGCGTGCAGCACCGTGTCACTCGTGCGCGCAAACCCCAGTGCCTCGGGCAGAGTAGTGCCCTCTCGCTGGCGGGGGCACAGAGACGTACAGCGTAGCACAAGGTGGGGGATGGTTTCCTCTTCCTGCTCGCACACCCGGCATAAAGCCCTCGTGTCGTCGGTAGCTTCGTCGAATCGACGGCGGTACACAAGTGTTCGCAGTGCCCCAGCCCGCGCTTCAAACAAAGGCCGCTACCCCCATTTGTGTCGTAGATGCGTTCCTTTTCTATAACACTTTTGTGCTTGCGGTACTCCGTCAATGTTGTCTTGGAACACATCGCCTTCCGCCACTTTTCGTTTTCTTCTTCCCGTACTTGTTTTGAACGGCCCGAGCCCATTGGCACTCTCTGGTTGCCGTCACGGGCTTCGCGAAGAACCCGAACTTTCGGCGGAGGGTGTGCAACCGCGCAGCCCATTGAGTCCTCGTTCCGGTCAAGTGTGTGTAGCGGAACAAGCGCCGTGCCCACCTGCGGTCGTTCATGAGACGCAGGCGGCCCTCGTAGGCGATCTTGCTCCTGGCTTCTCTAGCCTCATACGACGACCACCCCACGTCCTCCTTGAATGGCCTCTATGGCAACTCGCCCGTGACAGCCCAACGCCAGTCGACCAACCTCTCGCTGCCCTCGCTCCAGCCACTGTCTAGTTCCTGACTGGAAGGTCAGCACAGCATTGGCAAACGAGAGGCATGGGACGTGCACACACTTCCACATTTCTCGGACCAGCAGGAAGCGGTTGCAGCCCCAGAGACTTCGCTTGCGCAACACGTTCGCCGCTTTGCGTGATGTCTGACGGATGTTTTCCTCGTGGATGTCTAGGACATGGCTCGATGTGCTCAGCTGAACACCGAGGTACCTGTACTCATCTCTCCACGGAATCTGCCCACCCTCCGGTAGCGACACCACCGCCGATGTGTCCGTGCCTGCGAACACCAGCACCGCTGATTTCTTGGCGTTGAAGCGCAATCCGAGTTTGCTCAGGTGATTTGCCGATAGTGTGACAAGATGCTGCAGGTCTCCCACATTGTCAGCCATTAGAACAATATCATCGGCATATACCAAGCCCGGCAGTCTCCAGGGCACGGGTGTTCCGCCATAGGAGTGAGCTAGCGAGAATCCACCTCCATCCTCCAGCAGCATCCTCTCCAGGCTGGCTGTATACAGCATATACAGCAGCGGCGACAATGGACATCCCTGTTTGAGGCCTCGCATCACCTTCACTGGTTCAGCTTGAGCTTCGGCAAAGCACGCAACCACCGTATTGTTCGTGTATAGTCGGCGCAGTAGACTGACCCATGTCTTCGGCATGCCAATTTGTGTCATACAGTGAAACAGCGGGTCATGCGGTACGCTATCATAGGCCTTGGCGACGTCGAGAAAACAAGTGTATAGCCCTCTATTCTCCTTGCGTGCTATCTCGATAGCCTGTGTGAGCACAAATACATTGTCCTCGAGGCGCCGTCTGCTTCGGAAACCATTCTGTAGCTCAGTCAACTTTTCGTCGTGTTCTGCCCAGCCGCTCATCCATGCGCAAAGCGCCGACGACGCCATCTGCCGCCACGGCTCTGAAGCGCTGACGGGTCCCGGCGAGCAGTGTTCCTGCGAGCGTCTACGCGAGTGCACGGATGGATGTGTTTTCGTCGTGATTTAACGACTCTGTCGGGCCTCAGCGATGTCGAAAAATAACTGCTGCGTTGTCGGCTGCTCAAACACACACAAAAAATCGCAGGAACGCACTTCTACAGGTTTCCGGTGCTATTTCATGAGCGAGAGCGACGGCGGGGGTGGATTGCGGCTGTACGACGTAGAAAGTAAGCAATCGCGCTTTGTTTACGGCAGTGTTAGAACGATTACCGTGTTTTTATTTCTTCATTTATGTCGCTACGTATTCAGCGAACGCTACTACGTTTACACTTGGTCGCCTCGCCTGCATTGTAGACGCTACAATGCACATGAGGTTGTTATTAGTGTGAAGACGCGATGCCTAGGCTCTCTTGAAAAACGAATGGCGCGAAGCGCAATGCCAGAGAATGTGGGGAAGGTGACGGCTCTTTTACAAAAGCGCCGTGGAATCACACGTGTGCTGGACGAAATCGGCTGCATTCTACCTATTGATGGCACTGGAATGCGATCATCGGTGCAGAATGTTCGCTGTGCGCTTCTGCACCGATGATGACAAGTGTATAGTTTATTTTTTCACAAGTTTATCGTGCTGGTTTCAAAGTTTTACCAACGCTGACCCTTCGCGTGGCCGCACCTGTGAAATCTATACGACGGTGCGACAGCACTCCCTCAAATCTACTATATAAACACATGGCACGTAAACGAAGCTACTGTGTCGAGAAAAAACGTTGGTTCACGCGTCAACGCATGCAGGCATTATTGATCGCGACGTTATAACGAAGGCGGTGTACTTACGATGAGCTCCACATCGTAGGGAAGCTTGTTAACGCTTGTCTGTGGCAAACACTTGGCGCGTATGGTGACGTACATTGTCGTCCCACACAGCTTTGACATCGGACACATGTCCACTATTATAAAGTGCGGCTCCTTTGCGCACACTATCGCCGCAAAAGTGATTATCTGGGACGCGCACAAGCGGCAAATCGCACGTGCGCAAACGAAGCGTCTGCTACGCGACCGACCAGCGGTTCAAACGGCCGCAGCTACGCGGCTTTCAGTGGCGCCCCTATAGGCGCTGCGCATCGCGGATAGTGAATACGTCTGCACCTGCGGTAAATACGTTTGTGGCATACGGACCCATTAGATGATATTCCTGTTGTCGACGCCTGGTAGGCCGATAGCGGCCCGCCGCTTTGTAAGAAGGATAACTCTGGGCGCTGTCGTGCCTGGGTATTTGGATCCATCCCTTCTCGGCAACCATGCTGTTTGCTACGAGAGGGCAGCGTCATACCCGGACTCCGTTTGGTAGCGTAGTCGAGTCTCCGGGTTGAGGAAATGCTGCTAACAAGTTGGGAAAACAATAACAAGTTTACTGGCACTTTTCGTGCCGTTGTCAGATGGGAGGAGACGCGGCGCCCGGAGGCACTTTGTCCCAGAGTTCTACGATACGTACACTCAATTACATCGTTACCGAGGGCTCAGAGCCCCATTTCTCACTCAGCACCGTCGTTTTAACCCCTCAGTTTGGCTCCTCCTTCTTGATGACCACCAATCACACACACGACCCCACCCACCATGGCACAGTCCATTTCACTGTCGCTGAGGGGTCGTTGCACACTTGAAGCAGCAAGGGTCCGGCGGTTGACGGCACGCAGGTGGGGGAAGCAGGACAACAGGTTCCTCGTGCTTGCCTCTCCGATTCTTTCCGCGAAGGCAGAACGTGCTTGCTCCTGCAGTTCTTTCCCCGAAGGGCAGACAAAGGTTTGCGGAGACTCCCGTCCAAACATACCCGTCAGGTGGCTTCGGCAGCGAACCAAGCCAAGCCCAGGTGGCCCATTGTCTCCGGCTTTGCCGTCCCAGACCTTGGGGCCGAGATTCTGCCCATTGTCGGTCACTCGCCGTCCCAGGAATTCCGTTTCGTGGAAGGATGCAGGTGTTTTAGCAGCGTGAGAACGCCTCGCCCGCAGATTCTCATGGTCAGCGCATCGCCACCGACAGCCAGTCATAACAGCGCCTACGAGACGAAGGAGTTCTGTGTAAGGCTCCCGGGATAATTGGAATAACAAGAAACGAGTAGCGTGATACCTCACGTTACTGAAAAATGTTAACGTAAGCACTTTACCCGTTACAGTTACGAAATAGTACGTTATTAAATTACCCAAAAAGTAACTCGTTAGCGGTAACGGCGTTACTTGTAACGCGTTACCGCCAACACTCACTCACAGTAACCAAGGAGCCTTATGTTTATTAAAGTTCTTCTCGCTAGCGGACATGAAGCTTAAAGCGTTCATGCTCCCAAAAGAATGCGTAAAAAAAGCAGGTAAAAGTTATATGCCTGTATAGTTTCAGGTCGTCAAACTATGATGTGCTTAACACACGTGGTTTTGGTAAGGACGTCTTTGGACGTCTTTGGACGAGTGCCGCAGTCGAAGCTTGGGTTTTACCTGGTGACAAAGTAACCTGAGCGTTATTTCACTGGTGAAGAAACGTAGAGGTGGAATGTCCATTTTGCTGACAACAAAACCACGGGCAAAGCGTCCTGTACGTAATTACACGGTGAGCTAACCGCAGAGGAGCGCGTTATTGTGCGAGGACATTTTGCTGATCACCTGCAGGTCGCGCTTTCTTTATTATATTTCTTCTTTAATCTTGCGAATCGCACTGAAACACCAAGCGTGAGATGACGCCACGTCCGACGAACCAGCGCGGCGACGCCCGACGGCGCGCCCCCGCACATCACGGAGACGCTGCCCCGCCGCAGGACACCTCAATGTCACGCCGAGCCTTGATTGCTATTGTGCAAGCGCCTGCGACGTGTCTACGGCGGCGGTTTTCCGTCGTGCCTTTCGTCTCTTGACGTAGAATTCCATTTTCACCGGCATGCGGCTGCCGATTCGTGTGTACAAAGACAAGCATATGCGTTCTGCCATGGCTTTGATAGAAACTGGAGACCGCCTCGCATGCTCGTACGGGTTTAGGGCGCACACGCTTCACTCACTCCCTTGGTCACCTGGTCGTTGTCGTTGTTGCAGTTAGGCTAAAGGGCTGGCGGACAGGGACGTGGTAATAAAATTCTTTTTTTTCGGGGACCGGGGGAGGGGGGAGGGTGTTCACCTCACACTTTACGTAAGTTTGTGCGTGCGTTTCTACATGTGCGTGTATATATACACGCGCAAAATAGAAAAGTTTCGAGGGCGGGATTGAAGGGGGAGGGGGGGGGGGGGGGAGTCACTTACTTTCTCGCCTGCTGCGCCAATGGTAGCACAATTACCAGCAAGAAAAATTCCGCGAAAAAATAGATGTCTGATCCATAAACGTACGATTGCGTGCGTTCGTGCCGCTTCTCGTAAATGTTTACGCGGCAATCATACTTAATTGTCCACGCGGGAGGCAACTTGCGTTCTTCTTTTTTTTTTTTTTTTTGGCCGCTGGTATAGAGATAGCTTGTTTGTCCACCTTTCATCAGAGAGAGAAAGAGAGAGAAACCTGCGCGTAGTTGTTGCCGCCCGTAAGGCCACGTGCCACGTGCGCCGCTATAGCTCAGTGGTAGAGCACTGGTCTCGTAAACCAGGGGTCGTGAGTTCAAACCTCACTGGCGGCAGGAGTTCTTTTCGTTTTCGCTTCTTTTTTTTTTTTCAGTAAGAAAAGCCGAGCTAGTTTGTACGAATGCATTGTGGAATAACGCAAATCGCACACAGGGACACGGACAAGTGAGACGACGCACACTACGCATGTGTAATGTGTCTCCTCACTTGCCTGTGTCCCTGTGTGTTATTTGCGCTATTCCACAATGCTTCTTTTTTTTTTTTTTTGAGAATTCGGTATTGCATCTGGAAACGGTCTGTGAGAGAAAACTTACCAGAGAGCGAAAATGTGGGGATCGGAACGCAGCTCGATCGGGTCGTGTTTACATGTGATGCGATGCGCTTCCCGACTGGCGTGATCATCGTGTATACAATCTGTACAATCAATGCACTTTAAATACGTAGTATTTATTTGGCCACTGAACCGAGGAAATTTTTTCCTGAGGTTATTGAATGATATTCAACATTCCTTTAAAATTTTTGGCAACCGTAATTCACGCATTTCTTGTCATTTTGGCGCTAAATTTGACTTTGTAGATGGAAAGTGCGATATGAAATTGTGTTTACAACATGAAGGCGAAGTTGACAAATTAATTAAAAATGAAAATTTACGCCATATCTCCGGCGTCGGCCCACCTGTCCTCATAGCAAAAAAAAAAAATCTGTGCGCGGCACTTTTCTGTCAGCTCTCGCCACCGCTCCTTCATTTCGTTAATAGATATAAAAATGTGATAATAAATAAAAACTAAGTTGATGAGCTAATTACGGAATCCCGAGCAGTCTTGAAGTTTGCGTCAAGGGCTTGAGATATTAGTTAGTCCGAAGGCCTGCTCCCTCATGATCGTGCATTTGTATCGCATGATCTGACATCACAGGAGTGCGAGCCCCACTTTAATTCATTTCATCTTGCATCGTTTTCTAGCTTAACTTCAAAAATTCCCTCGTATCCTGCAAAACAAATGAATCAAACCGACAATTAAGCCGAGGAAAGCGCAGGGGCATTATTTTTGTTTTTAACTGTGGCGTATGGTAATTATGACATAAAATGAAATGAATTAAAGTTGACGAAAAAGCGCCTCTTCTGTCGGTGAGGCCCGAACCCGCAACCTTTGAATTACGCGTCCGATGCTTACCAATTGGGCGACGACGGAGGGCGCTGCCCCGTCCACTTTGATTGGTATTTCTCGGGGTGTAATCCCAGGGATTTTTAGCCAGCGCACTCGCCGCCTTGATACGAGTGGCGCTCAGCCAAGGCGGCGACGGGAGCTGTTTTTGAACTATGTCGGCAGCATCTTAGTGAAACGAGGCCACTGCTTTGATATAGCCATTTTTTTCTCGAATGAGGGGGCATTCCTTGGAAGAGGGATGATGTAATCCAAAGCAATTAGGGCACTTCAGAATGGTAGCTTTGGCACTTGAGAGGCGAGTAGCGTGGGCACGTCGTTGCTTCGTGCACTCATTGCACGCATACCAAACGTTCATGAATTTCTGCATTGAATGGTCTTGGTATGAAGGGACAAACTGCATGTCGAAATTATCTCACCTTGTCGTGTATGGTATAATTATTCGTCGTTGAATATCACGATCTTCTAAAACAGCGCACATACAACGGTGATACATAGAAACGCTGACTTCCAGCTGGTTCATTTTTCAGAGGCGCACAATTATAGCACTGGCACACATATTTACAGCGTACGCAGAATTTTTTTTTTTCTTTGTCAAGAAGGAACATGGAAAGGGGGCTTACACACGGATTACCAAGTTACGGGATGACACGCTCAGCTGTCCTTTTCGTCGCCCTGTAGCTTAGCGCAAGATCAAAGCTGCCGTCAGACCGTTCATCACTCTCGACGGAGTAGACCATGCTCTCATCGGTTGCTTTCGTCGCCGCTCGCTTCCTGGAGGCGGACGCTGAAGAAGAACCGCACGGGGCTGGCCTTTCGTATGAAACGGGTTGGTAACGGTCACTTGCAGCGAACACCGAAATAAAGGTGAGGTTATCGAGATCTTCGCCGTCGCTCAAGTGAATGCTTTTTTCAGAGAGCTACCAGTGAGCAAATTAAATTAGCGCTCGAAAATTCAATATGCTGGAATCGTTTTAACGTAATCATAATGGTGCTAACCATACATGGGTATACCTACGGCGTAACTTCAATAAAGCGCGCCTTCCCAAATTGTTTGTGTAGAATCATCAGCGGGCATTCAAAGCGGCATTGGGGCTACCTCCTCTACAGAAAAATTTCTCCAACTCAGTGCTCATAACTATCTCGAAAAATTCTGCGCGCCCCACGTCACCACACTGATGGCGCGGCTCACGAAAACTAGGGCATGCGAAAGTACCCTCGTCAAACTATGCGAAAACGTAGAACCACAAATAGATCAAGCAAGAGATCTCCCCGCAACAATCAGGAAACCACTCAACGTTAAACCTCTTCCCAAAATACCGACCCCCGTACAATACAAAAGTAAAGGGAAGGCCTGGGCTCCGACTCTCCATAAGACATTTAAACAACAACCGGGTGTCATCTACGTTGATGCGGCTGTATATCTATCTTCGAATAGAGCGTTCGCAGCGGCAGGTGCACATGCCACAGTCATATCTGCCTCCCTCCGTGAACGCGCATCCGCAATGGCTGAGGAGGCGGCCACCGCTTTCGCCATCACAAATTCACAGGCAGATGTTACCTTCAGTGACTCCAGACCGGCGTTCACAATTTTACCCGGTGTTGAATTGCTTAATCCACTCTGAATATTCTTAGTAAGATCACCTGCCTAAATGGGGACATTGAATAAATTTGGGTGCTGGCGCATTCTGGCCACCCTGGTGAAGAGGCGGCTCATCAGACTGCCCGAGGTTTAGTCGAACGGGAAGAGAGCCCCTCGACCGCCAAGGATAGCCTAATATCATTTCACGATCTGACCCACCACTTCCGCCGTGCACGCAGGGCTGGGCAAAGATACTTCGAAATTGCATCGCGATGCGATGCAAGATACTCGGGCAAGAAGTATTTGAGATACAGATACAAGATACTTCCGGAATAATTGTATCCGATACGACACTTCCCTCTTGTATCTTGAGGTAATTCGATACATTTGCAAATTTCCTATTTTACATCTATAGGCGATGCGCAAAGCGCCGACCACGCCATCTGCCGCCATGGCTCGGAAGCGCTTGCGGGGCCCGGCGAACAGTGTTTCAGCGAGCGTCTACGCCAGTGCACGGATGGATGTGTTTTTCAACGTGATTTAACGACTCTCTCGGGCTTCAGCGATGTCGAAAAATAACTGCTGCGTTATCGGCTGCTCAAACACATACAAAAACTCGCCAGGAACGCACTTTTACAAGTTTCCGGTGCTATTTCATGAGCGAGAGCGACGGCGACGGTGGATTGCGGCTGTCCGACGCAAAAGATAAGCAATCGCGCTTTGTTTAGGCAGTGTTAGAACGACTACCGTGTTTTTATTTCTCCATTTATGTCGCTACGTCTTCAGCGAACGCTACTACGTTTACATTTGGTCGCCTCGCCTGCATTGTATATGCTACAATGCACATGAGGTTGTTATCACTGATAAGACGCGATGCTTATAGGCTCTCTTGAAAAACGAATGGCGCGAAGCGCTATGCATGTTTGAGGCCCGTGTACTTAGCTTTAGGTGCACGCTAAAGAACCCCAGGTGGTCGAAATTTCCGGAGCCCTCCACTACGGCGTCTCTCATAATCATATCGTGGTTTTGGGACGTTAAACCCCAGATATTATTATTATAAGCGAAGCGCTATGCCAGAGAATGTGGGGCAGGTGGCGGCTCCTTTACAAAAGCGCCGTGGAATCACACGTGTGCTGCACGAAATGGGCTGCATTCTACCTAATGATGGCACTGGAATGCGATCACCGGTGCAGAATGTTCGCTGTGCGCTCGCCTCAACTGTATGCATATTGGCTGTAAAACATGGCACCTGTTCGCACTGAAGGCTTTTGACAGGACATTCAACCGATTCAACCTCCCTTGAATGCCTCGTAAATGACTTCATGCTAATAAAAAGCACCCTTGATGTATCCCACTAATACTCATTCGCTTTACACAAGCTGTGTTATGAGTGGGGCCATAGGCGTGCTCACGGGGCGTGGGGGCTTTCCTATTTGTCTAAGAGGGGGGAAGGCGCAAAATCTGCCCCTTGCATTAACTTAGTGGGGCCTGGGGGCGCTGAGATGATCCTTTGCCCCCCCCCACCCCCTTGATGGGGAACCTTGCGCACGCCTGAGTGGAGCCGATTATGGAACTCACGTGTTTTCTTTTCTTTATTCTTACTGGTGGTGCTAGCTAATGGTTGCTGTTTTCTTTAGCATGTAATTGGTGAGTATATGTTGGTGCTGCTTCATTGTAGTTATATCACACCTGAAAAAAATTTTGCATGCCCAATGCGTGGGGTCGATCCTCAAAGTTTCGTGTGTTTTTGAGATAAGCTTCTCGGCCCTTCTGCGCCGTTGAGCGGCATTTGCGCTCTCCTTCTCCATGGCGTTACCCACCTGCAAATGCCAGTCAGAGGCGCTATCGAGCGGCTTCAGCGCAGTGTCAGAAGGCGAAGAGCTGCGCGCGCGCCGGCGCCAGTGTGTCTGGCGAGGCTAGACGCCACTCCTCCCGAACGTGCAGACCAGCAGCGGCGAGCCGTGCGCGACAGTGGCGGAGTCTGCGCGCGCGCCGGCGCCAGTCTGTCTGGCGCGGCTAAGACGCCACTCCTCCTGAAGGCGCACGCCAGAAGAAGCTTCATCCATCAGAGAAACCGACATTTTGTGCCAGAACTGTTTCAACCTCTTCAAACAGATCGCCGTAGAGTCTCTGGATGCATCTCATTCTGACGAAAATTTTGTTCCCGAACAAATTGCTGTCGAAGAGCTAAAGGTATTCGTGAAGACAACAAAATATATATTTTTCGGCGAAATTACAGGGGGTCAACGGACATGCACCGACGTTCTTCTCTGAAGACACCCAGCAAATACGTAGCCAAGCTGCTATGACAAGCTAGGTGACCACCAGCTCCGCAGTGACTCAGGCCCGCGCCACTAGCGCAAGCTGCCGAGATATTTTTTCGCAAGTTATCGTGCTGGTTTCAAAGTTTTACCAACGCTGACCCTTCGCGTGGCCGCACCCGTGAAATCCATGCGCCGGCGCGAACAGCGCTCCCTCAAAATCTACTATATAACACATGGCACGTAAACGAAGCTGCTGTGTCGAGAAAAAACGTGGTTCATGCGTCAACGCATGCATGCATTAGTGATCGGGACGTTGTAAAGAAAGCGGTGTACTTACGATGAGCTCCACTTCGTAAGGAAGCTTGTTGACGCTTGTCTGTGGCAAACACTTGGCGGTATAGTGACATTGTCGTCCCACACAGCTGTTACATCGGACACATGTCCACTATTATAAAGCGCGGCTCCTTTTGCGCACACTATCGCCGCAAAAGTAATTATCAGGGACGCGCACAAGCGGCAATCGCACGCGCGCACTTCCGTCATACTTGCAGTGCAAGGAGGCGTCCGCTACGCGACCCGCATGCGGTTACAACGGCCGCCGCTACGCGGCTTTCAGTGGCGCCCCTATAGGCGCTGCGCATCGCGGATATCATGAAGCAGCAACGGACCACAAAATGTTCGCTTGAAAATTTCTTAACTGCAGTCAACTTTGTTTAAGTCTTGATGTCTGTGGCTGAAACTCCTACAGAAGATTAAAGCGGGCACTTCTGCGAATGGTGCTAGAGCCGGTGGCGTCAGTGGCCCAAGGCCTTAGTGTGCACAGAATGAGCCATAATTACAAAAAAGTGGCCAGTAGGTACAGTGTACCATCGTCTTTTCTGCTCCCAACGGCTCGCCCACTTGTGTCCCCGCATCATGAGGAGCCATTGAAAGGCTGCCAGTTAAAACATGCCAAGCCGTATGTGCGTTGCGCCGCCGGGTGGTGCAATAAATCCCCCTGTCTTGCGGCAAGTGCTATTTAGGGCAAACCCGGTCGCTGTGTCAATGACATAATGAGGGAGCACGCGAATAATTTGAACAAAGACATGAACGCGCACCCTTTCTGCGCACTGCGAGCCTGCGCGTGTGCGACAAGGTTTCACGATGTAAGATCCTGGGTAGGAGTAGAGACAACGAACGGCACGAGAACTCTTAGAAGCGTTTTTTTTTTATCAAGGAAAGTGGTAGTGATTGCGTTAGTCAGACGTCTGTTGACCTGTTTGCCGCGGAACGTGCGTTTTCAGTCGTACGTTGTGTAATCCGCTTAGCGGCCCCTGTAGCCTGCCCCGATGTCACGTTGCGCCTGCGCCTTGGAACGCATATATTTCTGTGTGTCTTGAATTTTCTGTTAAAGTTGTTAGTAGCGCCTGTGGTTTGTAGTTCTGGTGTCCGTGTTTTCTTTTCGCGCTACATGATGAGTATTAGCAAGCACCAACTCGTCCTAGAAAAAAAAAATGCGTAAGTAGAAAGAAATATAAAAAAAAACAGTGGTAACCGCGTCTGAATGAAACCAACGGCATATGGGTTACCATCATGTGGCGCTCGTTATGGTGTTCTTTCTATTGCGCTTAATTGGTTTATGCAGCCTTGTTTTACTATTCACTTTAGGGGACCAAGTGCGTTTCGACACAGTCGTAGAGGGCATTCCAAAACGACGATCTAATTTTTGGCGACGTACATGCTGCGTGGTGATTTTTTTTTTTCGGCTTTTAAAGGAAAGCCCGCGAAATATGAAATAAAAGCTCGTACTGCGCTCATGCGCTACAGTACTGCAGCGCTCTCAAACGTGCTTCGAGCGAAACAACCGGCGCGCGGACAGTCATCCTATCTCCGGGGGCGATGGCGTTTCCTTGCCGTGTGCGACCGTCAAAAATGTTGACACACAGTGAAGCCGTCGTGAAGTTAGATTGTAAGGTCACACAATAGAAAGCCCATAGAAAGTGCCTACAGGAATTAGCATAAAACGGCTCGCAGGGACGCTCATGAGAAAAATAATGTACTTGGTATTATGTTTCTTGAATCCACCTTCCTACCACTTTTAGGATGTTTTCTTATAATTTCCTTTATTATGACGCAAACTCATTTGCACTACTTTACTAATAGTAAGCAGAATTTTTGTTACACTCCAGGCAGCCCTGATTATTATATATCGTCCACACATCGCCTTGAGATAACAGCAAACACATATGAAAATAGGATGGTAAATAGCAGGAATGACGCTGACAGTAAAAAAAAAAAAAAGAATGACCAGAGTACGTATTTTAGCAGCAGGTTACAAAGAAATATTGCATAGACAGACGAGCAAAAAACACATACGGGAACCTATCTAATGTGCGAAATGCAAACGGAGTACAGCTAAGAAAGCACTGTGCTAACAATCAAACTATGAATGAAAAAGCCTCCTTGAATAATTTAGCAGGAAGAACAAAGATACAGTACGCCAAGATATCTTGTGTTGCATAAATGCTTCATATATTCCATCTAGCATCGGCGCGATGGTGCGACGGTTGTTAGAATTTCATTTGCATATAAGTCAGTCTCATTCGTATGTAAATCAAACTTGCATCCGCGAGATCTTTCGAATCGCTGATGTGTGAAGCCACGATACGCAAAGCAACCTCATTGTTGCATTCTTCAGACTCCGTAACGAAGCACCACGCAAGAAGAACCGATAACGACACTGAAGTGGCATAAGGATTTGCGCGAAAGACGCCGCACGTACTGGAGTAGGCAGCACAGTACAGTGGCTACGAGCAAGAGTCATGGCACCGACACAGCCAAAAAGAAGAAAATATCGAGGAAAGAAAAGGTCGCTTGCGGTAGACGTTCGCGCGTTTGTTTTTGTCGAGATGCGCGAGCGCCACCACGTGATTCTGCTCCACCATAGGGACGCGCAGACCTCATCGCCTGCCCTCGCTGGATGGCTGAAAGATAAAAGAATATCACAGTCGTTAGTTTCATTTGGTGGGTTTAGAGGCAGAAGCGTCAGCTTGAGAAGCGGAGTTAAGCCAACTTTTCTTGTTTCGCTCGGTAGTGTTTCTATTAGCGGTATCTTGTATCTTAAGAAACACGATACCTTATTGAATGTATCGGAAATATAGATACAGATACTCGTTTTTGCGAGACATATCAAGATACGGATACAAGATACCCAAAGAGTATCTAAGATAGTATCTAAGGTAGATGCATCTTCGATACTGCCCAGCACTGCTTGCACGTAAGAGCCTTCCGCCCCCACACAACAAGTTCAATAAAGAGCAGGAAACAACTTGGAGGCGACTCCGAACGAACTCCTTCCCTAACCCGGTACAGTTCTTTCCCATATGTTTCCATCGCAATTTTCTCCCGATTGCATGCAACTTAGGCGTGCGCAGGGTTCCCAATTAGGGGGGAGGGGGAGGTTCATCACAGCCCCCCCCCCACCCCCCACCCTGCTTCGGTAGAGTCCAAAAGACCATCAAAGCGGTAACGCGTTGGTCGGTTGCGCGTAGACGTTGGTTGCTAGAACTGACAGTTGGTTGCTAGAACTGACAATCGTTTTTGACGCTCAAAGTATGAACACACGCACAAGAGAAGGCACGAAGACAGGACGATTCTTCTCTTGTGTATGTGGTTACATTTACGCTGCCAAAAGTTCCAAAAGGCAACATGCTTCACAATGGATAAAAAAAAGGCACAGTTTCACCGCAACGGCGAAGCAATGAATGCGATAGCAATAAACTGGAATGTAACGCGAAGAACGGAAAGCAGCTCGAAATTGCCAGCGCGTCGCTCGAGCCCAAAGGACGCACGAAACGCACACAGGACGAGCGCGAACTATCATGCGTCACAGCTCGACACTTGAAGCGCACTGCTCAAACATAAAGCAGGACGCACGAAACGAACGAAGAGGGACACACAGGACGAGCGCGAACTAACTGTCACAGTTGTTACTTATTTCTGTTTGAACAGCGCGCTCCTTTCGCAAACGCGCGCAGACTTTCGCAGACTTCAGCGCGGACATCGCGGGGAAAGCACAAGACATACAACATCCCGCTCTAACCCCCCCCCCCCCCCCCCCCGCCGGCCGCCCCCTTCTTCCTCGAGATAAGCGCACGAAGGCGACCACGCCTGTAGGGCTAGGGTGGCTAGAATTGGGAGGTGTGAAAACGGCCGCTCTAAGTTGGCCCCCATTCGCGATCCCGCAGCGGTGGCGCTGTAGTCGGAGGCGCTGCAGCTTGCGCTGTTCTAATGCACTCGCGCATGAGCGTCGGCAGGATTTGTCTTCGGGGGTGCAAACCCGGCTGCATCGCGTATGGTGGAGGGGGGGAACGCTGGTGTGGCTCCAGGGAGGCGGGGGGAAATGCCCCCTGCCAACGACCATGCACTCGCGTCGGGCTAGATTTTCGCCAGTGAAAGAGCTTTATCAACATAAACATTTTTACTCACTCAAGGATCATGGCATTAGTGCGAAGCTTTCGGCCGCCAACAACCAGGCATAATTCGAGCCTCCATAATCAAACCATTCTTCGATGAAGTGTTATTTCGAATGAACTAATGTTTACATGTTTGATGAAGGCAAAATTATCTTCATTTTCATAAGATTTATCTAGACATTTACGGAGTAAAGAGGAAAGCTTCTTCCTGCAGGAGCGTTATATCTTTGACGACGTTTTCTAACATTATCACGCGATAACCTTTGATACATTGTAGTTACTCGTACTACTAAATATACCTCGAGAGTGCGCCTTGCCTTGTCCATTTGTTCCTTGTCATTTACTCATGCTGAATTTGCATTACACTCGAGGTCGCGCCGTCACGGAGCCAGTATGCTCAAGTTGAATAGAAATTGAGACAGCAATTAGTTTCATCGCTTCAACCAAAATTTAATTAGCATCATTTTCTGAGCAATACACTGCTGGATACTCTTGTAGGTGATGCGCATTATTCATTTTTTTTTTAATTTGTCCTCGCTTTATCCCTGGTTGAGCCCCTACAAAGGCAAATGAACCCTCGATAGTGATGCAAAAGAATTTGACCACTGATATTGTCAATTCTTCACATGTTCGACGTAGCCAATTTCTGCAACACGCTCCTTACAGAGCTGCAACAAGCTGGCTACTATCTTTGAATGCAAGCGCACTGTGCTGAACACAATTAGTGTCAGCCTGCTTTACATATAATATCTGTGTCAAGTTGTATAGTAGCTTTGATGGATACAGCAGCCCTCAAATATCCCATTTCCTAGTTATCTGACTTTGCAGCTGTCATGCAGTGCTTTCTATTAACACGTTGCACGCATTTTTGCAGTGTGTGCAGCACGATAGCAGAACGTGCTTTAACTGCGTAGCCCGCTTTTAAATACACAAGGTGAGCATCGCTGCGTTGCTCTTTATAGTCGATGAAAGTATAATAAATAAAATAAAACAAGAAGAAAATAAACGTTCAGGTTATTTCATTTATCACTTGCCCGTGCTTGTCACAGACGCACGCAAAAACCTTTGCAGCACTTGGACGGGTTCAGTACATTTACCTTGTGCCAAAATGTTTTTTCACAGACGGCCGAATTCTCGCTGTATCGCTCTGTCGGCCTTTGGGGATTGCCCGCTTCCAAACCTGCTAATCTGTCAGCATGCCGGCGCACGGGGAAAGTGACACTTTTTCCGCACATGTTCTGCACACCGAATTGCAGTGCCTGGCACAAAACACGGTCCTTGTGTATATCTTCTTGTCTCCGGGGGTTTGCGAGAATCCGTTAAGATGGTCGCTGAGTTTCTTCTTTTTTGTACACGTCATTCCTCTCAAGGAACACTAACACAGGGAACTCGTAAAAGCACGTGCACGCCAACGAAGCTGACAAGCTTCGGCCGCAAGCGGCTTACACTGCCGTCTCCCCCACCCCCCATGCGAGCAGGCAGCGCCTCCGACTGTCGCGCTATATCTCGAGCTAGCGGAGGGATCGCGCAACGCGGCACCTTCGGGCAAGGGAAACACGGCTCGCTTTTCACACCTCCCCATTCTAGCCACCCTAGTAGGGCGAAGCGTAACGGCGTTCGCAGGAGCGGGGCGACACCTTTAAAGCGCGCCACGCGCGCACATCGCGCCATCTATGTGGTGACTAAGAAAGCGTGCTGAAGTAAATGGTGTATATAAATAGCTCGCCGTTAGCAAGCTGACAGACGGTTCTGTTCTAACGCCGCGCGCTGCAAAGCGAGAGGTCGCCCGTTCCGCGTCGGAAAGTGTTTCTGAATTATTTTTCTTTGTGGCTTATATATATATATATATATATATATATATAATATATATATATATATAGAGAGAGAGGAGAGAGAGAGAGAGAAGAAGAAGAGGATAACTTCATTCGCCCTCAATTTGATGCGATTCTTCATGTACATAGATAGAATTTAGAATTTGGTTAGTACTGTTCAATAACATTACAGAAAAAGTACAGTCAGTTCTACGTAGGCATACACTGGGAGAAACATACATATACGTGCTATGCGTGTAATAGCATTGCAAACAACACGTTTTATACATTACCCACACAATTTTATGTTTGATGAAAACTTAGCGCAAACCAGGGACGGACCACAAAGAATAAATGAGACAAGCACAGCGCCAGTGCTTGTCACCATCGAGAACGTCTAGAAGCTGCTCACTAATAATTGCTTTTTTTAAGGGTAAGCAACATGACCTGCACATTTTCCTTTCCGTAATTAGTACTACACTTTTTTTTTTCAGATATTTAGGTGTGCGTATATTATATTTTGTCTTGTTTGCTCCTAGTCGAAGTAGTGTTTCTGGCGCATTGGTATTATTACTATTACTATATAGCTATTATTGTTAACATGTCAAGCACAAGTTCTTTTTAAGTAAGAATTTGTGGTACTAGGGGCGCAGTACATTCTTTATACTCATCGTATTTGTATTTGCAACTTTGCTTGGAGCGTGCGAATTTCAAGTAGAAAATAGTGCTATAATAGAAGACAAGGAAGACCAAACAGGGCAAAACAAAATAAAAACCAGCGCTGAACAGCGCTGGTCCTGTTTGGTCATTGTCTTCATGTATTGAGTTGTTTTCTACTTTGCTTGGAAGCCCTCCGGCCTCTAAAAGTACGCCTATGCAAACCGTGTAGCACAAGCTTTCTTCGGAAAAAATATGGGTGATTATAACGTAAAAATACCCCACATTTTTTCCCTTCCGCATTGTTGGTTAGCTGTTTATGATTGGTCGAAATTTTCTGGGTCATAGACACGGCAGCTGCTCGTAACACGATGCAAAATGACCCCAAAATTATCCATTGCCTAATGACTAGAGTTACTGTAGGGTGATTCCACGTAAGATCGAACAAACGATGGCTGGTCGACCTCTCAAATTATTTCAAAATTTTATATATTATTGCCTGATGAGCGGAAAGAAGAGATCCGCAATTTGTTTTGCCGCCAAAAATTTTTTCGAACCACAGGAAATCAATAATGACGAAGAGGTGGAGTGGAGCGCTCATCCGCTCTGCTGTTTTGGCCAACTTTCGTTATGAATTGCACAAAATATATTAAAGTTAGGTAGCTGAAATTTATTTACCTAAATATATGCATGTTTTTGCTCCTGCTCAAGTATTTTTAGTTTTTATGTGTAGTGTAGATGTTTTATAAAAAACCTCAAAATGGCCCTATCGGCAAAATTTTTCTTTACTTTGAAGGTCTTTATCTCAAAAATGCCTTGTAGCAGAGGTACGAAAATTGCGCATTACGTTCTTCGCATGCGTATCTACCAAACTGCCAAATCTTGTATTTATATAACTTTTCAGTAGAGAGATATGATCGGGCTAAGTTCAAGAAAACACCGAACAATGAAAACTTCTGACGACAATTAAAAAAAAAAACCATTTTTTAAATTTCTTAAACTTTGTCCACTTATTCTCCTCCACATCAGCTTTCACAATCATTAAAAACATGTTGCATAATGTCGTTGCACTAATAGTTACGGACCCTCCAATGAGACCCTTAGGCAAGGATGGGCAATTCCGACTTCTTGCCCAGCAAGTGTATAAAATGCAGGCAGGATTGAATTTCTTTTTATTAAAAGGTCAGCAGGTGCCTAAAAAGGTGTCGCCGGCACTGAAGACGTTAATTTTGAAATTATTTCGTCACTGCAGCGGCCACGAGCGCGGAGCTACCGAGTAGGCGCGCGCGCACCCGAGATGCTCGTTGTAGAGACGGCGCAGTGAGAGCTCGTTTTCCGCGTCCTCAGACCGATTGAGTTCGAAACAGCAACACCTCTCGGGTGACTTGAACGCACGTGCACCGGTAGTCGCAGTGATCTGGGTAATTGCGTCGATTTCTTTTTCAGGGGCATAAGA
This sequence comes from Rhipicephalus sanguineus, assembly GCF_013339695.2. Lineage (NCBI taxonomy): Eukaryota > Metazoa > Arthropoda > Arachnida > Ixodida > Ixodidae > Rhipicephalus > Rhipicephalus sanguineus. The sequence continues at coordinate 340,697,880 of NC_051176.1, forward strand.
ATGTCATCGTTACACTGTGCGTTCCGTGAAGATCTTCCGTGAATTGGTAGCAAAAGCACGCGTAGCACAAGTAGTCCGTCTCACTGACAGTCACTGATCTTTCGGGCGTTTAAACGTTCCTTCAAAGCATTTATGTCTAGATCGGTAACTCTGCGAAATTTTGGCTTCATTGCAATAATTAAAGGAGTACTGACACGATTTTCAGACATCGCAAAGGGACATTTTTAGGGGCGAAGCTCCTTAAGGCGGCACCCGTTCGTCCCTCGTAGTCGTCGTCATCGTAGTAGTCCGTAACAAGTCTTACGCTTTGACCTCAAGGTGGTGCCGGTGGGAGATTTCTCCTGTGCGTTGTTGAACAATAAAAAATTCGCAGCGTGCGCGTTAACTAAAAGCCGAATTCTTCTGTCTCTCATTCCCCATTAGCAGCCATTGGCACTGTTCCAGTAGGAAACGTTAGTAGAAGTAGAAGTGTAAGTGTTAGCTAAAAGCCGACTTCTTCTGTCTCTCATTCCCATTAGCAGCCATTGTTTACCCCTCCAAGGTAGTGCCTGGTTGAGATTTCTCCTGTGCGTGATTAAACAATACAAATTTTGTTCAAAACGCCGTTGATTGATGAAATAAACAACGAAAGACGCCAGATGTTTTGTAAAGCGAACGAAAGAACGCCAGATGTTTTCTTAAAGTGTAGTAGTAGTAGTTGTATGTAGCCACCTCGCCCGATCGTCAACAAGCTGAGGTGGACCGGCAACGGCGCGAGGACCCTGCCGTACGAGAGTTAAATCACACTAAAAGACATACTTTGCGGGCGATACACTCTAGTGAGCTTTCAACCTTTTCGTCTTAATGTACATGATAAAGAAATTATTTCTACGAAAAACGCAAGGCACACCTTGAGCAATATATTGGTTTTGGGACGCTAAATGGAACCATTGAGGCGATGCGAAGCCGGAGCAGCCGGAGCACTTGCACGATCGCGTTCCGTGGCTTTCGTTGGGCATGCTGCCGACCTCGCGTCGTGGAACGCGCGTCCTGTCTTCCCTCTAGCCTTGCCTTTAATTCGCACAGGGCGAGCGGGGAAGGCGGTCGCTCTTGGCGCTCTTTCGCTCGGGAGCGGACTTCTTCCTTGCATTTCACCGATCACAAGTGATAATGAAGGGACCACGTAAACCAACAGTACAATAAAAGTTTGATGTTTAATTAATACACGATGTTTCACACTCTTTATATTATGTACTGGGCGCATTTCACGGAAGAGTTTCACGGTTTACAGATGATTCCCTCCGTAGCTTCGCCCCACTCATCATCATTCACCCCGTGGATATGCTGTGATTTTTTTGCTTCGTTGGTATGCAGTGTCCACGCTGTCCACACACTGGAGTCGGAGAAACACGTATAAAATCATTTTAATTTTGACTTTGAAGTATTCGTCGCTGAGCATTTGCAAGCCAGCCACACTGCACGGACATTATCCGACTAGTCAAGACAGTTCCTCCGAGTTCACGAGTTCTGCGTCCTGCATGCAGCCTAAAATCGTAGAAATCACTGGTCAGGGTCACTGGACGACATTCACTCATCGTTGTCTATTGCACCAAGAGCAGATGACGGATTTCCCGCTAGTACGTCGCGAATTTCTGTATCTCCGTGACGTCACACTGCTATGAAACGACACTGAGAAGCCACCCCCCTCGATATCGAAACCGAAAGTGTCTTTTAAGGTGGCGCTAATTAAATATATAGGATGCATTCCCAGGCACCACAATAGTCGTTTTACGTTTCTCTACACCAGTATTTTTTATTTAGAGCAACAATCCGAAATTTTTTAAAATTCGTGTCAGTACTCCTTTAAGCTTCTTGTGCTTCGAAAGGTAGTCTCCACAATAGATCATTCAGAGCTATACTTCTCGTCATGAGACGCACAGGAGGAGTAGAGTAAGAGCAAAGCACAAGAACTATCCGCGCCGAATGAAGTGTGAACAGCGCACCGAACGCGCGGCCAGTTCACGCCGTCTGCTGCCGACATCTAATATAGACAAGCGCATCCGGTTACCGATAGTTTTGCTTTTCTTTCCTTTGACAATCCATATTTTGCTTTGCCACTGGAGCGCCACGTTCATATTTCCACTGATCGCAACTGGCGCAGCGCAGTTTCTGTGGCAGCAGGTGCGTGAAGCGAGCGCTCATAGCTCCCTTATAGAGTTTCATCTTGCTTCCATCTCCGCCGTGTTATCAGCGCCTAGCTGAGATGCGACAGAGGGCGGATAGAATAGCGAAGCTCCAGTGTACGTGCGTTCAAGTCACCCGGGAGGTGTTGCTGTTTCGAACTGAATCGGTCTGAGGACGCGAGAACGAGCTCTCACTGCGCCGTCTCTTACAACGAGCATCTCGGGTGCGCGCGCGCCTACTCGGTAGCTGCGCGCTCGTGGCCGCTGCAGTGACGAAATAATTTCAAAATTAAGTGCCGGCGACACCTTTTTAGGTACCTGCTGACCTTTTAATAAAAAGAAATTCAATCCTGCCTGCATTTTATACACTTGCTGGGCAAGAAGTCGGAATTGCCCATCCTTGCCTACACTCTAAGAAAAAAAAGAGTATGCGTGACTCTTTTCGGAGAGTTCTGACTTGCCACGTATACGACTCTCTTTAAATAGTCACGGTGACTCTCTTGGTGGGTCAGGGTCGGCTCGCTCTAGGAGAGTCCCCTGACCCTCTAGGAAGAGTGCAAAGACTCTCATCGGGAGGATCACGTTATCACTCATAGGGAGTCAGACGACTCTTGCCGGTTAACGCTCCTAGGGGGGTCAAGGGACCCACACCAAAGCATCAAGGCGACTCACAAGTATTTTAAGCTACTCATTTGATCCTTGCTCTATTTTTGCGCGACTACTGTTGAAAATAGTGGAGTATTCATTTTAAGCAAGTCCAATAATACTTGCGTTCTGCCCAGCGACTGTAAAAAAGAATAGTTCAGTTTTATAATTATTTTTAAAAAACTCGTCAAAACAACACATATTTTCCAACAAAGTTATATAGAAAGCGCGAAAAGATGGTCTGTGATTTCCAATTAAGAAGTTTGGGTATTCCTCATTTACATGCTTCTATGAGTATAGCCAAATAAATGTGTGACTGTGATGTGCACAGTGTCATATGGTGCTAAATGAACAGCAGAAATCGCCATCATGTTTCCATATTTATTCCTTGTGATTAAGAATAAATCAAAAAGTGGTGACGGCTGGAAGCATCAGGACTTGTGGCTTGCTAGGTTGTCGCTCCTGTCCAGCGTGAGCACCATGAAAAACGGTATCTGAAAAGCAGAACGTGATATTATGATGAGAAAATGAAATTGCAGTAAACGTTTGCACAACCTACACAATATAAGTGGTTCACACAGACATAATAAAGGCTAACAACAAAACAACAAAGCACATCCTCCGGCAGCCAGAGGCATGCCGTGAGCGGTTATTGACCGCACGTTTTACAAACGTAACCCATCCTTAAATACTCAGATAAACAGATGCGAGTACTAGGGCCCGAACGACACCCAGCGCGTGCGTACGCCGTCTACGTCGAGATCAGACATGTCATATGCTAGAATTAGCGCACATAACTCCCACAATCACGTACACTCACTCGATTCTGTTATAGCGCCCAACGTCATCGCACTGTATGCAAACCACGAAAACAGCAAACAGAAACGAGGGAAAAGAGTGCACGCCGGCGGCCGCAACAACGCGCGCCGTCGAAAGTCTAGAGCTTTTTCACTTTCACCGGCGAGGCGTGTCCAACTTTAATGACTACCGCATACTTTCTGGAAGCCACCGTACTATATCTGCACCTCAAACTACCGTCTTTAAGCCAACAAAAACCATTACATATAGTGCGTCTAAGGGTTCTGTACACAGGCTCTTTTTTTTCACGTTCCCACGCGTGGAAGCACGCTGCACACTCAAGGTAGATAGAAATGTTATGATGAAGTAGACTTAAGTGCTTCTCAAAACGACATCTTGCACCTTCAGTAGTGCAGACACGACGTGCGATCAGCAAGAAATGACTCTCGATTATTGTTTGCATCGCTCACTTTATGGGAGCTTGTACAGCAACGCGCATAACGGTGGGAACTCGTTAACTGACAGCTATAGTTGGCCATCCGCAACAGCCCCGCGGGCACAGGCTGCTGTTGGAAATGGCTGGCAGATAACTTCCGCAGAGCTGCTGCAGACGCCCAGCTAAAGCTGTATAATTAGTGCCTACGAAAGCAGTACACTCACCGTTAACTGGCGCCGTTGTCCGTATCCACAGCTCCATGAATATTCCGCCTCCAAGCGTCACTTCGTGCACGGAGCCGGCGTCAATACCACCGAAGACGCGCAACCAACTCATCCACGCAACGCATTCCAATAGACCAGGAGACTGAGACGACTGAGAGAGGAGAGCGGCGCGCCACCCCGGCGCCAACCCCGTCTGCGTCGCCGAGCAATGCGCCACAACGGCGCCAAAGGGCGAGCGTGCGATATGTATGGCGTATACGGCGGCTCTTCCGTATACCGAAGCCAATCGAAACGCGCTTCAGGAGGGTCCAGTGACTCCTTCCCAAATGCGAACTCTTTTTTCTGCCCTGTACCTTCCAAAAGGGGTCAGATGGACACCCGAGGAGAGTCACGGTTCCATGACCCTCTTTTGACTCTCTTTTTTCTTAGAGTGTAAGGGTCTCATTGGAGGGTCCGTAACTATTAGTGCAACGACATTATGCAACATGTTTTTAATGATTGTGAAAGCTGATGTGGAGGGAGAATAAGTGGACCAAAGTTTAAGAAATTTAAAAAATGGTTTTTTTTTTTTAATTGTCGTCAGAAATTTTCATTGTTCGGTGTTTTCTTCAACTTAGCCCGATCATATCTCTTTACTGAAAAGTTATATAAATACAAGATTTGGTAGTTTGGTAGATACGTATACGAAGAACGTAATGCGGAATTTTCGTACCTCTGCTACAAGGCATTTTGAGATAAGACCTTCAAGTAAAGAAAATTTTGCCAATTGGGCCATTTTGAGGTTTTTTATAAAAACATCTACACTACACATAAAAACTAAAAATACTTGAGCAGGAGCAAAAACATGCATATATTTAGGTAAATAAATTTCAGCTACCTAACTTTAATATATTTTGTGCAATTCATAACGAAAGTTGGCCAAAACAGCAGAGCGGATGAGCGCTCCACTCCACCTCTTCGTCATTATTGATTTCCTGTGGTTCGAAAAAATTTTTGGCGGCAAAACAAATTGCGGATCTCTTTTTTCCACTCATCAGGCAATAATATATAAAATTTTGAAATTAATTTGAGAGGTCGACCAGCCATCGTTTGTTCGATCTTACGTGGAATCACCCTGTATATACCTAAAGGTAGCATATACAGCGACTCTACTAATGACCGCTCATGCGCGACTACATAAAAAATAAGAAAGTAGGCTATTTTCAATACGGCATATTTTTGGTCATGGTTCCTCGCCGTTCGTCAAAAATGTTCGCTGTGCCTTAATATCGCGTGCTTGTTACGCGATGTCACGAATCTGAGAAATCTCGCGGTGTTAAAATTACGTGCGCACACTAAACAGCGCATTACTATTCTGAACAATACCTAAACATTTTTTGGAATTGCCGGACAGTGTCTCATTCTGAATGTAAATCAAGAAGGCTACCCACCGATCACATTGGCAGCGGCTACTTATAGCAGCTGGCGAGATGTATTCACCTGAGTATAATAAATATTTTCAGTTGTAGTATAAACAACTCTGTGAACTCATCCTTGCTGAGAGAGAGAGAGAGAGAGAAATAAATAGCGCTGCGTGTGTGTGCTTATTCGGTGTCCGAGTTTGTATTTTGCCTGTGCAAGTCAATTCGAGATGATCAAGACCAACTACCGGCTGTCCCTTCAGTCTCATTAGTCCAGAAAACCCAGATCGCGGGATCGAATCCCGACTGCGGCGGCCGCACTTTCGATGGAGGTCGAAATGTTGAGGCACGTTTAGAGAACACACAGTGCGTAGGTTCTCTACCACGCACCGTAGAGAAGCTACAGTGCGTGGTCGTGATACAACGGGAGACATTCTCCACAGTAGAAGCGCAGGGACAAATTTCGCTCAGGGGCGTTGCCAGAATTTTTTTTCGTGGGGGGGGGGGGGGGGGGGGTTCAACCATACTTTATGTAGTTCGTGCGTGCGTTTGTCTGTGCGCGTGTAATATCCGCAAGCAAAACTGAAAAATTTCGGGGGGGGGGGGGGGGGTTTGAAACCCCCAAGCCTCCCCCCCCCCCCCGGCTACGCCCTGATTCGTTATATAATTAAGTTCCCCTGCTGTGTTAGAACCAAAAGTTCGCCTCAGTTCATGGTTTCCCAGTGCGCAGCCGACAGTGACCACTGCTCGAAATTTCAGTGACCACTGTTCAAATTCAGTACGGCTGCTGCGATCTGCAATTCTCATGACGCAACTCTAATTAGGTCTATCGAATTAATTCAGAATAACGCCACATGGTTCATTCATTCTGATTACAATCGCGCATCAATATAACAGCGATGAAACACGCTCTGCCAATACCATTTTTATCACTGCATCGCTGCATGCTTGCGCCTTATTTCAAAGGTCTTCCATCATTTGTCACTGCGTGTCGACATTATCACGCCTTCGACGTATCGCTCATCTCGGACTGGTCATGAACACAAGGTTAAAGGCATTTTCTGCGAAATAAGCACTCTTATTCATTCTTACGGCTCACGTTTAGCGATTGGAACCGCATAGCTACCGGCATCGTTTTCTATTTCTGAGCATTCCCTTTCTTTTTGCCATCATTTTTGTCTGCGCACCTTCACTATGATAAGCCTACCTGATCACCTGGTGTATCCCTTCTTGTTACCAGTGTGCCTGCAGTTTTTTTTTTTCTTGATACTTAATTGCGCTTATCATTTGCCGCTAATGTTGAATAACACGTCACGTTTTATTGTATTTATATTTGTACGGATTACTTTCATTCTGTTCATATTGCATTCTACCTTTATAATTTGTCGTTATCGCTAATACTGTATAATACCGCACGCTTAAGAATTCGTTCTGTTTACTTTTTGTATTCTTTATAATATATAACCCGCCTCAACTATGCAGTTGCATTGGCGATTGAAAGTATGCCAAATAAATAAATGATGAACTGCTCCTGGTTATGTAGTTTCCACATACAATGCTGCACTCGCTAACTGGTGACTCGGCCCTACGCAAGGGTGTACTGCAGTCACCGGTGGCATTCACCAATAGAACTGGGTCGATCCGTCGAATTTAATCACGTGTCCCCTCCTCTCCCTTACACGAATAGGCCGGAGTAGCATCCTTGAAAAGCGCTAACTCGCTCACTCCCTCAATAATGTGCCTTGACAACGTTTCGGCCGACCACGCTTTATATATGTTGACGATTATTTTGTCTTTGGTGTACGCCAACAGGTCTACGGTAACTCGTGTTCTTACACAGTTCCAAGGAAAATGTGTTTCGGGATAAATTCATGTTTAAAGTTCCCAAGGGCGGCGTGTCCAATTTTTGTATCTGAGTGTCCAGTTCGTGGGACCTAATTAAGTTTCCAATAACGCCCAAATGAATGCCTTATTTGAATGGTCCCTGCTGCATGTTCTTTGTGTGCCTTCAGAACAGTCCCGAGAAGTATCTCCCCCTGTCGTCCAACCATGCGCGTCTTCTTTCTTTTTTTTTTTTGCGCGCGCTTTCGTACAACGTACTACGTGGATTCCCGCACTACATGCAACGTACTACATGGATCGGTACCGAGCGAGTTCTCGCGATAGGACGGCAGTACCGTGTCGCAATTCCTGCACTCCAACTCGAGCTGTTCTGCTCTTTTTTTTCTTTGTTCTATAGGCCTTGCACAACCTAACAAACCGGCTGCAGACGGGACCAGATCCGTCATCTTCGTGTCATATCGCTGCTTTTATTTTGACTGCGTGCGCCACCTATGTGCGTCAGCTCTTCCATGGACGCGCTCAGCATAACCGCAAGTACGGTATATTTAGAGCTATGGCACTCTCGGACAAACCAGCATTCCGGTCATAAATCATATTGCGAGGATGCTTTTCGGACATGTTAAATTCCGCCACATCGTCGAATTCGTTCCCGTGTCGGCTGTGATATGCTAGGGTTGGCTCTGATCGCTCGTCACGCGTTGCATATAGCCTCGGTGGCTTGCTCAAACGTCACTATGATGCAAATTGACAATGAGAATCGTGC